>NC_091308.1:34768284-34808284 GCF_038502225.1 Cherax quadricarinatus
CCCAGTGCCTTCCATTACCACCACCTCCAGTGCTTCCTGTCCTATATCTCTACCCCCTTCAATGCCTCCCACTACTTCCTCTCCCAAATCCCCTTTTTCAGTTCAGTGTTCCCTATGTGGGGGGGACAAAATGAAATAAACGTCAGAAAAACACAGAAGCATCGTTTATTTACTGTCTCACAGTTAGAAAAAGACCTTGAGAAACTTCACCGCCGCTTTCTAAAAGCTTTTTGGAGGAAAGGAACTATAACATGTACAAGTCAAGATTAGAAGGAGAAAAGTCGCATTAAAAATATATATATATAAAAACTGAAGTTGAATTTAAACAAAGTAAATCATGTGTTTTATAATAAATAATATAAATGTATAGGACATAACTATTACAAATAAGAGAAAAAATAATGATTTTGGCTAGTGAATGGAAGAAAATTAGATCACATTTTGTCAGGTAGTAGGAACAACCCAATTATCTGCCTCGGTACTGGAGGTGATGATGCTGGTAAACGCAGGAGAGTAGAGTGGCTGGTAAAGTATAAGGTAGCTATTAAATTAATTAGGTCAAAGGATGGGATCCCGATTACTCGCAGCATTTTGCCTAGAGGTGGGTACTAACCGGACGCCTAGGTTAACTGAGGTAAACTGCTGGCTAGGTAAGTGCTGCAAGGAATTTAGAATTCAGTTCTTTGATTACTAAGATAATTTTTATGGCACACGTATATGCAAGGGATGGAGTGTATCTCTCTGGTTAAGGGGTGGCAGCACTGTCCAATTTAGCCGAAGGAGCAGCTGCTAAATTGTGTAAGACTTTAAACTGATAGAAGAGTGAGGTAAGGGTGAGTGGAGGAAACAAAGGGATTGCAGTACTAAGGACGGATGAAATAATAGTGGCAAAGATTGTTAGTTAAACGTTCAGAAAACATGACAGCTCATAAATTAGTTACTGATAAAAAACAGGAAAATTGGTCAATAAACGAAGAAAGACTGAGGAGAAATGTGAAGAAAAACTTCCGTAGGATCTGCTCTATAAGTAACGGGAGCACAAGAAAGAAAATAGATGAACTAGGACCTATTACATGTTCTAAAAATACAGATATTATTACAATATATCTATTTTGAGATATTGTAATAATAACCTGATTAAATTAGAAAGATTAGGACATGCTTGCTGAATGCCACAAATAGAGGAATAAATTATTTTGTACTGACAGAGTAAATAGGAAAGGGGGCGGTGTTGTCATGTATGCTAGGAAAAATTTAAAGAATTGCATCAGAAAAGATATAAAGGCGGAAGGGACAGAAAGGAATCTTCTTTGCTTCAATCTTTCAAAGCACATGAAAAGATAATCTTAGGTATGATCTAGAGACTCCCAAATCTAGATAGTGGCTTAGGAAAACATCTGTAAGACGAATTTCTAAGGCATGTAGAGACAAAGACAGACAATGTTGCTTTGCTCTAATGGGAGATTTTAACGTTAGCCAAATTAATTGGACAACCCTGACAGTAAATCTAGAGTCTACAGACTTCCTTAAAATGCTGCAGGTCTGCTTTATTTAGAAGTGTGAGTTAAAGCAATTAGCTGAAATGACCTGCTGGACTGGATTCGGGTCAACACTGATACTCTGATAAATAATCATGAGGTTAATGAAGAGGTTCGAGAATGTGATTACAAATCACTTAGTTTAATATCTCCTAGAACTATCATAAGGACCATAGCGAAGTAAAGGTCCCCAATTTTCTTGCTGCAGATATTGGGCTGTGGTAATACCTGTGTAGGGTAGACAGCTAAGGTAACCTGACTAGGGGGTTTTCCTAAGTCCGGATAGGCGATGGTGTTGGATGTCAATATGGCGTTTTCCTGGACATATAACATGACTATGACACTTATAAGATAACTAATTTTAATGTTCATAACTAAGGAAGATCTCAGTCAAAGTAAATGCGAGAAAAAATTAGGATTTTTTGTTAGCAGAAATTTAAAGCCAATGGAATAAAGCTAATGCAATAAAGCTAATGGAATTCTTGGCGTTATATCAAGAAACATGAGTATATAATAGATATATCAAGGTTATACCTCGGCTTAACATATCTTTTGTTAGGCCTCGTTTAGGCAATGCTACTCAGTTCTGGTTTCTATTTATGTACAGAATGTACAAAATGTGCTAGAAATTATACAGAGAAGGATAACGACGTTGATAGGTTGAGGACAAGAATTTTCACTCTGGAAAAAATAGAATCAAGGGAGATATGACTTACCTGTACAAATAGAAAACAGGAATAAGTATGAGATACAAATAGCGTGTTGAAAATACCCAAGACAGGACTAACAGCAATGAATTCAAGTTAATCAATTTTAGAATTAGAATGGATATAGGGAAGAAATGGTTTTGCAGTATAATTGTATACGAGTTGAACAAACTCCCAAGTAGCGTCATTGAGGAGAGAAATTTGAGTATCTTTAAACAGAGGTCGGAGAGAAATATGTAGAATGTGGGTGGAAGTTAGTTGTACTTCCGAAGTGTGGGCCAGTAGGCCTACTTCAGTGGTCCTTCATAATTATGTTCATATGTTCTAAATTTCCCAACATCAAAGTGCAACAGTAACCTGGACAATAACTCCTTAAGATTACTTTATACCTCATATGTGCAACTCATTCTTGAGTATGTAGCGTCGGTGTGGAAGCAACACACAGTAAAAATACAAAGAGAGAGGTGAGATGTGTGTGGTGGAGAGTGTCACAACTGGAGGATGAGATGAGGGAATAATGTAGGAAGATCAAGATCACGACATAATATTACGAGTGATAAACAGGGTAGACAAGAATAATTTATTTTCAGCAGAGACAAGTACAAGAAAAAGGTAGAGCTGGAAATTACACACCCAAACGTTCCAAAGGGATATTAAGAAGCTTTCCTTTATAGCTTCACTTTTTCAGTCTTTATGAAGATTGATGGACTGAACACATCAACTCCAGACTGAGGGACTGATTTCCTCGAACTCCTCATCTTCCAATATTTATCTCCGCATTAGACCGAGGAAGCCGCTGGCTGGCGAAACATTTTCACAGAAAAAGATAATCCAAGTGTAGCACAAGTGTCTCATTCATCAAGACTACAGAGTACATTCTCGGAAAAGAAAGGCTTCAAACCTGTCAAGGAGAGAAGGACCTGGGTGTGAGCACTGTACCGAGTATATCGCGAATGGCTCAAAACAACCGAATAACTGCTGTATGATATGCGAGTCTGCAAAATCTACGACTAGTTTTCTGAAACCTAAGAAATCAATCAAAACACAGCACCAGTATTGAACGCACATATTATCCAGCACGTCAAGAAACTTGAGAAAATGCAGAGGGCTTTAACGAAATTAGTCCCTACGAGGAGAGATTAGGGGAGCTAACTCTGATGGAGCTATAGGAAAGGACTAGAGGTGATTTGATGATAACGTACAAAATACTATGAGGAACTGACAGAGTAGACAGGGACAGATTGTTCGAGAGAAGGAAAACAGGAGCATGAAGTTGAAAACACAGATGAGTCACAAGAACGTAAGGAAGTATTTCCTCGGTCTTAGAGAAGTCAGGAAGTAGTAAGAACCGGAACCAGGCGTGGCAGCGGCAGGATCCATCCATAGCTTTCAGAAGAGGTACTACAAGGCTCTCGAAACCCATGAGAGAGTTAACCCAGTAGCAGATAGCAAAGAACAAGGCCAGTTACATGTAAGTATAGGTGAGCAAACACACACGTACACTTACACGTACACACACACACACACACACACACACACACACACACACACACACACACACACACACTAGCAAAAACGAAAAATAATCTTCGAAATTTTTGCACTCATTATCCGATTTTATCCTTTTTTTTGCGCTTGAGGTAATTAATCCAGGTAACGATGGCTGGACCAAATTAGCCACACGGGATAATATCACGAGGACGGTGGGTGCAGGGTGGGGCATGTGGGTAGGCGGGGTTGGGGAGGGGTTGTGTGGGTAGATGGGGTGGGGGAGGGGTTGTGTGGGTAGATGGGATGGGGGAGGGGTCGTGTGGGAAGATGGAATGGGGGAGGGGTCATGTGGGAAGATGGGATGGGGGAGGGGTTGTGTGGGAAGATGGGATGGGGGAGGGGTTGTGTGGTAAGATGGGATGGGGGAGGGGTTGTGTGGGAAGATGGGATGGGGGAGGGGTTGTGTGGGAAGATGGGATGGGGGAGGGGTCGTGTGGGAAGATGGGATGTGGGAGGGGTTGTGTGGGAAGATGGGATGGGGGAGGGGTTGTGTGGGAAGATGGGATGGGGGAGGGGTTGTGTGGGAAGATGGGATGGGGGAGGGGTTGTGTGGGAAGATGGGATGGGGGAGGGGTTGTGTGGGAAGATGGGATGGGGGAGGGGTTGTGTGGGAAGAAGGGCATTGGGGAAGGAGAGTGAATGGGAAATAGAAAGGGGTGAATGGAAGTGGAAGGGGGACGAGAAGGAGCAGGAGGGGAATAAGGAAAAGTAAGAGGTGGTGGTGGAGGAGGTTGTGGAGGAGGAGGAGGGGGTGGACGAGGTGTAGGAGGTGGTGGAGGAGGTAGTGAAGGAGGAGAAGGAAGAACAGGAAGCTAGTGAAGAGATCAAACATATTATGTTTTAATAACTGACAAGTTTTAAGCCCATACGGGTCCCACAACGCCTGCAGAATGAGAGGCAATCAATTTTGATCCAAGGAAGGAGAGAGAGAGAGAGAGAGTAAAGAAACTGAGAAGCAATAATACTCGGTGAATTATAATAAAGGAATCTGAGAATTCTTCTATATAAAAAAGCGGTGAACCCATGTTGGTGTTGCAGTGTGATGAGAGATGAAGGCTCGACCCGCCGTGTACTAACACACACGCTAACTGCACTCCCTCACTCCAGGGGAATTTGGGAAGAAGAAAAAGAGAAGGAGAAATGGGAAGGAGGGATAATGGGGAGATAAGAGGAAGTGAGAACAGAAAGCAAAGAGAGGGAAGGAGAGGAGAGTAAATGATAGGGAGTGAGGGGAGAGAGAAGGGAAGGAGAGAGCAAAAGAAATAAAGGGAGAGAGTGACAGTATGAAGGAAGTGAATGAAAGGAACGATTGAGAGGAGGGACTGAAGGGAGGGAGGAAAAGGAGTGAGAGGAGGGAATGAGGGGGGATAAGGGGGGTATGAAGGGGAGGGAATGGAGGGAGGGAATTAGGGAGGAGGAAGGGGAGGGAATGATGGGAGGGAATGAAGGGAGGGAATGAGAGGAGAGAAGGGATTAGAGGGAGGGGAGTGAGGGGAGGGGATTGAAGGGAGCGAAGGGAAAGAGGGAGGGAGATAGTGAGTGGAGGGGGGTGAGGGAAAGAGGGAAGGGAAGGGGTGAAGGTAGGGTGGTTAAGGGAGGAGTGAGGGGAGGAGGTGATGGGAGGGAAAGGGTTGTAGGCCCCTCTGCACCTCTACCTGCACCAGCAACATTAATTAACGAGTTTTGCACAGGTGATGCGCTTGCATCACCTATTTTTTCCTCCCTTTCGTTGTTTTTCATACCTGTGTCGAGGAGCAGTGATAATGGCTGTGTGTGTGTGTGTGTGTGTGTGTGTGTGTGTGTGTGTGTGTGTGTGTGTGTGTGTGTGTGTGTGTGTGTGTGTGTGTGTGTGTGTGTGTGTGTGTGGGCGCGCGTGCGTGCGTGATTGTGGTAACAGGGTTCGAGTCTTAGCTCCTGGCCCTGCTTGTTAAACTGGCAGTTAATGGGTTCACTCCTTCCTGACTTCGGTAGCTAGATAACCAGGACCAAAATGTTTCAGTACCACATGCCTTAACACCGACTGTGTGGTTTCAACCACGACTACGAGTGACTAGAGAAACCAAAGTTCTTACATATGAATATACGGATAGAAGTACGTATGTAAAAGACATTTCTGTACTGATCAAGACGTTGACGAAACGTTTCGTCCACCAATGGTTTCTTTCTGGGGGAAACCACCTGTAGTTTGTCTACCTGTCGCTTACCTACAACATATCAGCGTCACCGCAGGATTTGCACCAGTCACGTACAGAGAGTGACGGATGAGCAATAATGCCCCTGTCTCCCTCCCTTCTCTCCCTCTCACCTCCCCACCACCTCTTCCTCACCTCCCCACACAGTGGGGGTAAAAAAACGGTGTTGGACGTAAAAATCATTCCATCAACTCAAATCACCCTGTAACAACAGCCCTAAAACGACCCACATTACCTCACCCAGCAGCCCACTCGCCCAACCACAACACTTGCACATTCAACTTCCTTTTTTATGCACCAACCTAGTAGCTTAGTGGCACATTACGCGCTTGCCGGCTTCCTTACTCCTTGTGTTGGTAAGTGGTTACAAAAGACCAGAACAAGGTAGCCTTCGACCAGGAGAAAGCAGCCAGCGAGGAGAAGGCAGCCAGCGACCAGGAGAAGGCAGCCATTGTTTATGAAATCAGCACATCGAAAATAAGAAATAGACAACAGATCTTAAAAAACTGATATAAGCCAATAATATCTTGTTAGATTCAACACTTGGGAGGAGGGCTGTCGAGCCAGGCAATTATAGCAAGTCTTCCTTTTCTTCGGATCAAACCTGGTAAATCTTTCCCTCTCAGCACACCACAGGCGGTGCATGACCCCTGTGGACAGCAGTAAAGAAGTTGTTACTTCCCACAGCAATGGACACTGAGGCGCGTTTCTGAGGAGAGCTTTTATTGGGACAACGTTCTGCTCTACGGAGAGCTTTCTCAACCTTGATCAAACTCCTCTCTGAGCGAAAACTTTGTTTCGATAAAGGTTAGTTAAGGAAAACGAGTCTTTGTGGTCAATTATTTGATTTTAACTAAGGTGGGGCCACCGTCCTCTCTCACTCTACCAGGTTCCCTTATGAGCTTTTTGAATTAAGGTTCTGCTGTAGAGCAAACCTGAATATTGTCACGAAATAAACAATTAGAAAAGGTAGAGAAGAAAGACAATTGCAGAGATAAAGACGTTTCGCCGGTGGAAAAGGCTTCTTCAGGACTGGAGAAATCAGTTCCACAGGCGAAATATCTCAGTTCGCGTTTGCAATCATGTCTTTTTTTTTTTCTAACTCTCTCTCTCTACTTGTCAGCTTTGTGGCATTTGCCTTCAATTAGAAAATGGTTTCCGACAGAACAAAATAGATATAAATATCACTTGGAATTTTTTCTCAAATTCTGTGAATAAACAGCAGTACTTAAAAGGCACCAAAAAAAATTCCAGAGATTATATGCAGTCACTCGCAGCTATTGTTACTGCAAATAAAAGAGTCGATAAGTCCATACCATCAAATTACCGACCCATAAGCCTGACTATCGAAAACCCAGGATCCCAAATTCATTATTAGTAAATGCTTAATGAAATAATTTTTACTATGCCATATTCCTATCGTGGTGTTCGACGCCTTCCTGAATCTTTTTAAATGATGTTTTCGTTAATTTACGTTAAGTTAGGCCATTTTAGGTATGGTTTGGTTGCGCTAGGTTTTTTCAAAAGTCAGCTAGGGTTACGTTAGGTTTAGTTATATCATTTTAGGTTAGATAATGAGTTGGATTGGGTTAATTAATGTTTGGTTATTTTGGGTTATGATAGGTTAGCTTTTGGTCTGATCAGGTTACGTTAGATTAGGCTAAGTCAGGTTAGATTAGCTTACGTTAAGTTGAGTTTGGTTATATTAAGTTAAACTAAACTACAAACCCATAATACATCATTTTAACAATACGCAGACTGAAGAAAAAGCCACAATAAAGTCTCGTAAAAATAAAAATAAAAAATAAAGAGAAAACATACAGAAAAATAAACGAAAAGCGTTTAAATTTGAACGTTTATCACTGATGGCGAGAGAATAAGCTATTTATCGGTAACTACCTCGTTTGATCACACCCACAACCTCTCAATTGAACTCGCACAAAATCACCGAGAAATACGGCGAGTAATGAAAGTAAAGTACCCAGCCTCACGTACCACCATGTTTCACGACTTATCACCAGCTACTGATGATGATGAAAATAAAGATGATGACGAAATTCCAGACATATCTACATGCTGTAAAGAGATGCCATTGATTGGCATAGACAATAATTTAACTAAATTCTGGAGAGAGAGTCAGATGTTTAATAATGCAGAAGACATGTGTGTGTAATTATATATATATATATATATATATATATATATATATATATATATATATATATATATATATATATATATATATATATATATCCTAGGTAGTAGGTTGGTAGACAGAAGTCGCCCAGGGAGGTACTACCGTCCTGCCAAGTGAGTGCAAAACGGAAACCTGTAACTGTTTTACATGATGGTAGGATTGCTGGTGTCCATTTTTCTGTCTCAAACATGCAAGATTTCAGGTACGTCTACTTACACTTAGATCACACTACACATACATGTACAAACATATATATACACACCCCTCTGGGTTTTCTTCTATTTTCTTACTAGTTCTTGTTCTTGTTTATTTCCTCTTACCTCTATGGGGAAGTGGAACAGAATTCTTCCTCCGAAAGCCATGCGTGTTGTAAGAGGCGACTAAAATGCCAGGAGCAAGGGACTAGTAACCCCTTCTCCTGTATACATTACTAATTGTAAAAGGAGAAGCTTTTGTTTTACCTTTTGGGCCACCCCTCCTCGGTGGGATACGGCCGGTGTGTTGAAAGAAAGAAGATTATAAATATATATATATATATATATATATATATATATATATATATATATATATATATATATATATATATATATATATATATATATATATATATGCAGCAATGCTGGCTTTCTAAAATTTTATTTTTCTAATTATATTATTAATTATTAAATTATTAAAATGTTTAGGCGCTGAACGCGTATTGGTAATACAGCAACTTTGGAAAGGAAGAAGTGGGAAGGTTGGTGATAATCGGGAAAAGAGGTGAGGAAAAGTTGCTCCAATATCCTGCAGAGTAGCTTTCTTAAGGAAAATTTGACGAAGGAGCAATATTTTCTTGCTGATTTGCTGGGGAAAAAAACATACAAAGGCCTAACTTTACTCTAGTTTGACAACCAGGTCATTGTTGGAGTCCACTGCTCTATTACATCGTACAACGAATGTTTCCTTGTACTTCACGTCCTTCAAATTTTAATACATTGAGGAGAAAACGCAAGCTTTGAGGACTTATTACTGGGCAGTGGCTTACGCGCTGGCCTGGAGTTTTACGACTCACTCGCCACGAGTTCAATCTCCACCAGTGGTATGATTTCCTTGCAATCGTGTCATTACGATTTCGTGAGTCATGACTTACTATTCTTTGCCAGGCGTAAGCCACACTTTTTTTCCATTATCGTTGGGTAACTCTACATAAATAAAGGTTAAAAACACCTTAACCTGGTTTAACTAAACCCGTCATCACAGCTATACATTTATTACAGATCACAGCATCGATGGCTGTCATTCTACGTAATGCAATAAGGTAACAGCTTCAGTTTGTCACTGTCATACATTATTTATTTGTATTACGATGATTTAGTGATTCACGATAATCCTGGCACAGTATGTTGCAGTGCAATAAAGAGCTTGTGAAATCTCGTTTATATATCACTGTCTTCCGTTGTGTTGCTGGTGATGTGACCCAAATTGATAAAGGTACTGTGTGTATGTGTGACCCTGTAACTGCTTATGTGACAAGACAGGTGAAGGTGACACCCGTGACTGTTGTTGTGACCCAGACAGGTGAAGCTGACACCTGCGACTTGATGATATGACCCAGACAGGTGAAGGTGACACCTGTCACTGTTGATGTGACCCAGACAAGGAAGGTGACACCTGTTACTGTTGATGTGACCCAGACAGGGAAGGTGACACCTGTCACTATCGATGTGACCCAGACAAGGAAAGTGACACCTGTCACTGTTGATGTGACCCAGACAAGGTGACACCTGTGACTATCGATGTGACCCAGACAAGGAAGGTGACACAAGTCACTGTTGATGTGGCCCAGAGAGGTGAAGGTCACACCTGTTACTGTTATGATGCGACCCAGACAGGTGAAGGTGACACCTGCCACTGTTATGATGTGGCCCAGACAGGTGAAGGTGACACCTGTCACTGTTATGATGTGACCCAGACAAGGAAGGTGACACCTGTCACTGTTATGATGTGGCCCAGACAGGTGAAAATGTGTGACATCTGTCATTGCTGATGTGATTCACTTTCGTGTTCTGTGTATAGTCAACTCTACTCACCTATATGTAGTTGCAGCAGTCGAGTCAGAGCTCCTGGCTCTGTGTGTGTGTATACCCACCTATTTGTAGTTGCAGGAGTTGATTCATAGCTCCTGGTCCCGCCTCTTCGCTGGTCGCTACTAGCTCCACTCTCTCCTTTCTCCATGAGCTTTATCGAACCTCTTTTTAAAGCTATGTATGGATCTTGCCTCCACTACATCACTCTCCAGATTGTTTCACTGATAACTCTATGACTAGAGAAATACTTCCTAACATCCCTGTGACTCATGTGAGTTTTCATCGTCAAGCTGTGACCCATTGATTCTGTGTCCCATCTCTGAAATATTCGGTCTTGTCAATTCCTTTCAGTATTTTATATGTCGTTATCATATCCTCCACATTCCTCCTGTCCTCCAGTGTTGTCAGGTTGATTTTCTTTAACATCCCTGGTAAGGCATGTTCCTTAGCTCAGGGACTAGTCTTGTTGCAAACTTTTGCACTTTCTCTAACACGTACGTGAGAGAGAGAGAGAGAGAGAGAGAGAGAGAGAGAGAGAGAGAGAGAGAGAGAGAGACAGAGAGAGACAGAGAGAGACAGAGAGAGACAGAGAGAGAGAGAGAGAGAGAGAGAGAGACAGACAGACAGACAGAGAGACAGACAGACAGACAGAGAGAGAGAGAGAGAGAGAGAGAGAGAGAGAGACCTGTCACAACTTATTATGTGTTCATAACAGGTGAAGTGAATGAGAAGGTTAAAATAAAATAAAAATAACTAAGACTGGCAGTTTTTACGTAATCATGGGATAACAATTAACTGCACATACAACAGCGTTAAGCTAATGTCAGGATCAGCTGCTAACTCTTGCCAAGTGTTAGTTCACTGCTGTAAGGTCTCAGGCAGTCATCAACACAATCTGGATTGACGAAATGTTGTCATCAACACAATCTGGATTGACGAAATGTTGTCATCAACACAATCTGGATTGATGACAGCTATGTTATTCCTACTCAGAATTGCAGCTGATCTTGACCTTGCGTGTTGAAAGTAAAATTGAAAATTAAATTTTTATAAAATCAGCCAAGCACTGTCATACAAAAAAAAAATTATGAGAAAACTTTTTTATTGCATATTTCCACGATTTAGACATATTTTCTGATATCTGAAAATTTTATCCCGTCAATTTCCAGTATTATTCCGTTAGTGTCCTTTTTTTCTTGTTTCCATTCTAGTTTTCATATTCTCATTAATAACAAAATCTCAATATTTCATACTGTGTAAAACCATGATTATTCTTTTTTTCGTAATAGTTTCCAATAGTTCAGTGTCTTGAATTCTAATAACTGCTTCTTGAGTTACACTTCCATCTTCTCCAGGTTCTCTGGCAACCATCTTGTAGTCATCGTCTGTTTACATTTAGAGCAAAAAGGCACAATACCGTGACTGGAACAACACACAAATAACCCGTACATAGGAGAGAGAAGCTTACGACGACGGTTCGGGCCGACTTGGACCATTTACAAAGTCACACTGGACTTTGTAAATGGTCCAAGTCAAACCGAAACGTCGTCGTAAGCTCGTTTCTTCTATGTGCGGGTTATTTGTGTATACATCTGTTTACATTCCAGTCTCACCTGGTGATGGCATCAAAAACGTTGTTCCCTTGGGCAGGTTTTTGCTTACCAAATCCTCCTCTTTTCCTAATTCAGAACACTTTCTCTTACAAGACACGGGTTTTTCCCTCTAAGTTTCATCACCGTAAGCCTCCTTCATCCTGCAACCTCACTTTATACTTCAACCTCAAACCTGGCTAAACCAAACCTCATTCTTCCTCTAAATCGAACCAGTCTTATTAACCTCTTTCTCCCTCAGAGATAGTCTAAGCCCAGTCACTTTCTAAAAACTGAGCCAAATCATTCTCTCTCTTAAAACAGGGCCAAGCCAAGCTACTTTCTCCCTCAAAACTGAGCCAAGTCATTTTGTTTGTCAATATTGAGCCAAGCCACTTTCTCCCTCAAAACTGAGCCAGGCCAAGCCACTTTCTCCCTCAAAACTGAACCAAGCTTAGCCACTTTCTCCGTCTAAGCCGGGTGGCGGCGTGCTGGGTTGTAAAGCCCGGCAGGATGGACTATCTCGTCCAGTTACTGTGACAACCGCTTGCCAAACGACCTGCCCAACTGTGCTGGCGTGTCGTGAGGTCGTACCTCTTCCCCTCTCTCCCCTCACCCCTCTCCCCTCTCCCAAGCATGACGAGTTGCACTGACCAGCGTGACGACCTTCAGACACGTTTTTCCCCTCTTCCCATCCTCAGCCTCTCTTCTCCATTTCTTATTTTCGTTCTCTCATGCCTCACTCATTCCTCTCTACACTCCTTCATGCCTTTCATCAATCCCCTATTCCTCTCTCCACTCTTTTATTCCTCTCGTATTTCCCTCTTTTCCTCTTTCCTCTCTCCACTTCTTCATGTCTCTAGACATTCCTTTATACTTTCCACTGCGTCACTTTCATTCCGCTTAGTACCTGTTTCCTCCTCACTTTCTCATAATTCCATCTACTGCACCTCGGTTATCTCTCAGTTTCCTTAATACCTCATATCTCCACTTCTCTCTTTCATCAGTCTTTTTTCTATTTTCTCATGTTCGTATTGTCTTTCTCCCTAATTTTCTCTATCTCCTTCTCCACCTCTCCATTTTTCTTCCGTACCTGTTCCATGATCTAACTTTCACTTTATGCTTTCTTCTTTACGGTTCTCATTTTTTCCATTTTCTATCAATATTTCATTGCTCAAAACATTTTTACCGTTTCCATTCCTCCTTCCTGAAATCGCTTCCTCCTTCAAATCGCGCTCTCTCTCTCTCTCTCTCTCTCTCTCTCTCTCTCTCTCTCTCTCTCTCTCTCTCTCTCTCTCTCTCTCTCTCTCTCTCTCTCTCTCTCTTTCTCCATTCAACATAATCTACACTTTCTCCATGCTTACTTCCTGTTCTTCTCATTCATTTGATCATTGATTTATATTCACGTATCGGATGGCAGATATTGTCCACAAATATAGTATAGGATGGCAGGTATTGGCCACAACTAGAATGGCAGGCATTGCCTGTTACAAAATGCGACATCTGTTAAGAGAATACTAGTAGGTCAACTTATTGATCCGCCTATAGCATCTGACCTGTTTCTGGTTTTATAACAGTTTGTATGAATTCTGGATCAGTTATCCCGTAAATTACGAAGCTTCTCAATAGCGCTTTTAAATTACAACTGGATGAATGCAGACCAACCAAATGCAATTGAGATCTCAAATAACAAAGGAGTCTAGGTTTATCTGGACCGGGCCGCCCCCGTGGCCCGGTCTGAGACCAGGTCTCATGGTGAATCAGGGTTTGACCAACCAGGCTGTTACTGCTGGCCGTATGTAAACCGAAGTACGAATAACAGCCCGGCTGATCAGGTACTGATTTTAGGTGCCTGTCCAGCGCCTTGAAAACAGTCAGGGGTCTATTGGTTATCTCCCTTATGTATGCTGGGAGGCAGCTGAACAGTCTTGGGGCCCCTGACACTTATTGTGTGTTCTCTTAGTGCACTCGTGGCCCTCCAGCTTTCATAAAGAGTGATTTTCATGTGCAAGTTTGGTACTAATCCGTCTAGGATTTTCCATGTGTATATTTTCATGCATCATTCTCGCCTGCGTTCCAGGGAATACATATCAAGGGATTTCAGCCGTTCCCAGTAATTTAGGTGCTTTATCGTACTTATGTGTGCCGTGAAAATTCTCTTTACATTCTCCACGTCAGCAATGTCGCCAGCCTTGAAGGGGGCAGTCAGTATACAGCAGTATTCCTGCCTAGAGAGAACAAGCTATTTGAAGAGAATCATCATGGGCTTTGCGTCCGTAGTTTTGAAGGTTCTCATAATCTATCCAAACATTTTTTCTAGCAGATGAGGTAGATACATTGTTGTGGTCTTTGAAGGTGAGATGCTCTGACATTATCACTCCCAAATACTCTGTAAAATTTTAATTTCCTCAAGCTTTTCATATCTGAGTTGTTGAAAATTTTCTTCATTGAACTTCATATTGTTTTTTGCTGCCCATTTAAAGATTTGGTTGATCTCCGCTTGGAGTCTTGCAGTGTCTTCGATGGAGGACACTGTCATGACAATTTGAGTGTCATCCGCAAAGGAAGACACGGAGCTATGGCATACATCTCTGTTAGATATGAGGATGAGGAACAGGATGGGAGCGAGTACTGTGCCTTGTGGAACAGAGCTTTTCACTGTAGCCGCCTCAGACTTTACTCTGTTTACTATTACGTTATGTGTTCTATTTATTAGGAAGTTATAGATCCATGTACCAACTTTTCCTGTTATTTCTTTGTCAAGATTTTTTTGTGCGCTATTACACCATGGTCACACTTGTCGAAGGCTTTCGCAAAGTCTGTGTATATTACATCTGCATTTTGTTTATCCTCTAAAACATCCAGGACCTTCTCATAGTGGTCCAGTAGCTGGGACAGACAGGAGTGACCTGCTCTGAACCTGTGTTGCCCTAGGTTATGTAACTGATGTGTATCTAGGTGGTTGGCGATCTTACTTCTTAGAACCCTTTCAAAGATTTTGATGATATGGGATGTTAGCGTTATCGGTCTGTAGCTCATTGCAATTGTTTTACTGCCACATTTGTGGAGTGGGGTGGGATGACTCTTGTGTCCATGCTACCTCTCCATAGAATGCTGAAGGCACGTGACAGGGGCTTCTTGCAGTTCTTGAAGAACACGTATTTCCACGAGTCTGGGCCTGGGGCAGAGTGCATGAGCATTTCATTAATTACCTTTTCGAAGTCTTGTGGTGTTAGGATAATATCGGAGATTTTTGAAGTGACCAAATTTTGAGTCTCAGTCATAAAAAAATAATTTAGATTGTCGACCCTGAGTCTGGTTAACAGCTCACTGAACACTTTAGTATCTCACTCATTTCTTTGCTCTCATCTGTGTAGGTCCCATCTCGTCTAAGCAGAGGACCAATACCAGATTTTATTTTCGCCTTAGATTTGGCATAAGAGAATGAGTATTTCGAGTTTCTTTCAATTTCGTTGATGGTTTTAAGTTCTTCCTGAGAGTCTTATATCCTGTAAGATTCCTTAAGCTTAATTTCGACATTTGCTATTTCTGTGACCAGTGCCTCCATTAATATTTCAGATATACTGGCTCCTCTCAGCAGCTCTGTGATTCTTTGCCTTCGCCTGTATGGGGAGCGTCTCTTTCTAGTTTACATCTCTTTTTCTTAATGGAATGTGCCTTGAGCAGACCTCAAGTGTCACAGAGTTATTTTTTTCTAGGCAAAGATTCGGATCCGTGTTGATTAAAATATCTTCCCAGCTTGTTTCATTTAGCACATAGTTGTCTTGTTCTCAGTGTATGTTTTTGTTATTGAAGTTGAATTTAGTGAAGGCACCCTCATAACTGATCACATTTTGCTGGTTAGGAGCCCAGTGCATACATGACTGTACCTCTATTATCTTTTGAGCTGAGTGTGTCTGATACAGTTATACATATCAAATTGCAGTTGTTGAAGATGAGGTCCAGTGTATTTTCTAGTCTTGTAGGCTCAATTATTTGCTGGTTTAAAGTGAATTTGGTGCAGAGATTTAATAGCTCGTGCGTGTGTGTGTGAATTTTCATCTCACCTACCTCATGAAGTGATTTCTGCTGAAACATTATTTGCTACACTCCTCCATTTTAGATGTCTCTAGTTGAAATCTCCCAGTAGCAAGATGTTTGAGGCAGGAATTGGGCGATTTTTCAGTTTTCAAAAGCTGTTCTTGGAATTGCTGGGAAGTTGCACCCAGAGGCTTGTATACAACCACAATAACAAGGTTTTAATTTTCCATTTTTACTGCCAAAACTTCAACTACATCATTTTAGGTGTTCAGTAATTCTGAGCAAATGACTGACTCTGTGACGTACAAGCCAACCCCTCCCCCCCAACCTTGTTACCTGTCTAGTCTGTTGCATCTGAATAATTATAACCTGGGATCCATATTTCGTTGCCAAAATGATCCTTTATGTGAGTTTTTGTGAAAGCCACACACACTACATTTCACTCAATGAGCAGTTCCTTGATGTAAGGTATTTTGTCTGTTGATGGCTTTAGACCCTGTATGGCTGCAAAGATAAATGTATTCATACTGATGGAATTTAGGGGGGTTTGTATGCTGGCATTAATATCTGTTGTTCTGGAGTGGAGGCCAATGACTGCCTCTCCGCTACAGAAGTGTTTTCAGTTGGTGAAGGATTTCTGTCATTTCTTGCCAGTCTTTTTTCCTTCCTGGCACTAAAAACCTCCTCTGGAGAGGTTTGGCTTCCCTCTTTTGTTTCCAATGGTCTGGGCGATTTTTATCTTCTTGTCCCATTTAGATGGTGTGCCTGACAGTATATGTTTTAGCATTGTCTTTCATGGACTGATGAGTGACATTTCGGGGTGAAATAAGTTACAAGAGGAAGAGTTGTACCCTCCTTTTGTCATGTGGGTGTGGCATTTTTTGGGATGGTCAAAGGTGCATGTCCCAAGGACATCATCCCCTTTTGTTCCAGCTCTAGCAGTATTGCTACTTTGTACCTCTGGAAACTGTATAACATTGTCTTTACCTGTTTCATCACCAGGACCACTATCTCCATTTGATGCACTGTTCTCAAGGACAACACCATCCCCATCCAACCCACTTATTTTATTTTCCCAGATGTTATACAAGGCTGTCATGTTTTCTATGAAGGAAATTTTGTTGCTCTTCTCATTTAATATAGATGTGATTTTCTCTCATAGGTGTATCCTACTTGGGCAGACCCAAAGACTTTTTCCTGATTTTATCAATTGTGGTTGCTGGTTTAAAGTTTCTACATGACCCATGGGATCATTTACCACAGAGACTGCATGCAATCCAAGCATGACTTCGTCTGTTACTCTTTCTGCAGACTAGACAGATTTTTATGATGGTCATTTACAACTCCTGGCACACTTGGCAACTCTCCTAGCTAACTAATTAAAAAATCCACAAAAAGTATTTAGCTTCCAGTGTTTGAACACAGAGACGGCCTTAGAAGATGCACGGCCCAATTGGGGACAATTTTGGTGAGCCCCATGTATGGAAAGCAATCAAACCGTGCATTTTAAAAATGCATGCAAGTTAATAGATCAAATACATTTAAGCTACATTCTAATATAAAATTGTATACATGTAAACCTACAAGTAACAAACAAAATTTGTCAAAGTTTAAACTCCTGCTAATTTCAGATTCAATGGACATAATCGTCAAACTGTTCAGACGTAACGTTCTCACTGAATTGATGATCTCAAGTAACTTTTGATTAGTTTCAGCTTGGAAAAACTCCTTTCACAAATACCTTTTTTTTTTTACTTTGTGTTGTTGTGTGTACTTGACAAGCAGATATTAGATTACACTCTAGTGTGGGGCCCCCTTAGGTGCAGGGCCCAATTGAGAGCAATCGGTGCCCTTACACTACAGTTATAAATCTGCAACATTAACACCCCTCCTTCAGAGTGCAGGCACTGTACTTCCAATCTCCAGGACTCAAGTCCGGTCTCCCGGTTTCTCTGAATCTCTTCATAAATGTTACCTTGCTCACACTCCAGCAGCATCTCAAGTCCTAAAAACCATTTGTCTCCATTTGCTCCTATCTAACACGCTCACACATGCTTTCTGGAAGTCCAAGCCCCTCGTACACAAAACCTCCTTTACCCTCTCCCTCCAACCTTTCTTAGGCCGACCACTAACTCGCCTTCCCTTCACTACAGATTTATACACTCTCGAAGTCATTCTGTTTCGTTTCCACCCTCTCTACATGTCCAAACCACCTCAACAACCCCTCCTCAGCCCTCTGGATAATAGTTTTGGTAATCCCACACCTCTTCCGAATTTCCAAACTTCGAATTCTCTGCATTATATTCACACCACACATTGCCCTCAGACATGACATTTCTACTGCCTCCAGCTTTCTCCTTGTTGCAACATTCACCACCCATGCTTCACACCCACATAAGAGTGTTGGTATAACTATACTCTCATACATTCCCCTCTTTGCTTTCATGGCGAAGTTCTTTGTCTCCACAGACTCCTCAGTGCACCACTCGCCTTTCACATCCACTCCTAAATATCTGAATACATTCACCTCCACATTCTCTCCCTCCAATCTGTTATCAATCTATCGTTATCTAAATATATAAGTTAAAATAATGCATGATATTTTCATTTTAGCTATTAACGAAAAACATCGCAATACAATATTAGATGAAAAAGCAATATATATGCAATAATCATGGCGTCCTTTTTCTCTGAGGACGCCCTATTGCCCATAAGTATAGTGTAGGATGGCGGGTATTTCCTACAAGTATAATAATAGGATGGCAGGTATTGCTCACCAGTAAGGAAGTGTAGAATGGCAGATATTACCAACAAGTAATGAAGTGTAAGATGGCAGGTATTGCTAACATGTGCGACAGGATACTAGGTGAAGAGCACATCTCGGTAGAGCTTTATTGTATCAAAATATGATAGAGCTTTACACAGCTCGATGTATCGGCTGCAGTACGACTCAGCATTCTGTTTCTACCGTTTTTCTCTCTCTTTTCCCTACTTTTTCTCTCTCTGTTTCCTCCCATATCATCCCTTTTCCCCAACCGTTGCTTCCCCCCTCCTCCCCTCTCACCATACTTTCTCTCCCTCACAGTTTTCCCCTCCCTCCCCTCACCCTCCTCGTTACAGTAAAACATTTAACAAGAGCTACATCCAAGAATATAATATCGAAATATTTTTTCAACCTCATTTTCTCTCTATATATGTATATGCAAAATTCAAATTAATATTATCAAGTGTTTTCTCGGGTCGGGTAAAAGGGAAAAAACACCTAATAGCGAAAAAAAATTGATAATTAAAGCGAACACAAATTAGAACAGCGACACACTGGAGGAGTGAAAAGAATTCTAACTTTCAAAAAGTGGTAAATAAAACGCGTACAAAAAAATATAGAGGAAAAGTTTTGGAATAGGCGGCGGAGGGGTAAGATACGACAATGAAAGGTGAACAATGATAAGGGGAGAGAGAGGAATAATAATGGTAAGAGACAGGAAGAATTGTGTTAATTTCTTTTTTTTTTTTACATTTCACTGTGTACTCGCCTAGGTCGAACCTCAGCTCCTGTCCCTACCTATTAAAATCTCCGCTGATAGGTTCACGCTCTCCTGGACTCCTATGTTCTGTTACACCTGTTCTTAAAACTGTGTTTAGATCCTGCCTCTATCTTTCAACGTTCAAATCATTCCACTTCCTTACCACTCAGAGGCTGAAGAAATACTTCCTCACGTCCCTGTTACCTGGAGTATGCCTGGAGATGTTCCTGGGGCTAACACCCCCACGACCCAACCCTTGATCAGGCCTCCCGGTGGATCAGGTCCTGATAAACCAGGTTACTGCTGGCTACACGTAGTCCAACGTACAAACCACAGCCCGGCTGAACGGGTACTAACTTTAGGTATCTTTCCAGCTCCCTCTTGAAGGCAGCCAGGGGTCTATTGGTAATTCCCCTTACGCCTGGTGGTAGACTGTTGAGCAATCTTGTGGCCCAGGACACTTCGTGGACTAGTTGTGTCCGTATTTTTCATTGAAGATATGTTGCACCGTCTGTCTAATCTTTTACTATCGTAAGGAGTGATTTCTGTGTGCAGATTTGGGACCAGTCCCTCTAGAATTTTCCTGGTATAGATTATGGTGTGCATGTATCTCTCTCGCCTGAGCTCCAGTGTGTACAGGTGAAGTGATTAAAAGTGTTCCCCGTAATTAAGGTGTTTTACGGAACTTTTATGTAAAGATTCTCTGTACATTCTCTAGATCCTGCTTTTCGAACAGCGTGTCCCTGTCCATCCTATTAATTCCTCTGAGTATTTTCTATGCCACTATCATATCTTTCCTGGTTCTTCCGTCATCTAATGTCATAAGGTTTAGTTCCTTCAGTACATCCTCATGGCTCATAACCCACACCTCTGGGACTACTATCGTTGCAAACTTTGCATTATTTTCAGTTTCTTGACATCCTTGATTAGGTGCTACATATTCCAAGATGGGCCTAATATATGCCATGTATATACAGAATCAAGAATGATTGTTGTGATTTCGAAAAGATAATTTTATATTTGCCAGTAGCGCACATGTTGCAGATGTTTAGCTGATGTTCATCTCAGGTGATGCGTTCATTTCTGTTTTCATCTTGGCAACTAATGTATACCTCAGGAGATGTGTTTAGCTGTGTGTTCATCCCGACGTCCTTCTCCTTGAGTGAGATTTGTAGTTTTTGTCCTCGTGTCTTCTTTGCTCACCCCAATTATAACTTATTACTTCTTGCGGTCGAATTCTATAACCTCTTAAGAGACTAACAGCGCTTCTTTTTGTTATCTTAAGCAATCACAGCCATCTTATTAACTGATCCTCTGTTAATACTATCTATTGTTCACAGATACCGTCTTGCTGAAATAGCTTTTATATGTAACTTTACTAATATTAACCTTAGTCCGGGTTTGCTACTGTAATAATAATAATAATAATAATAGTAATAATAATTTCTACAAGTATATGATACAACTCATACATCGCTGTCATCAGTGACATACAATATGAAAAGCCTCTTGTAATGCAGAGCATTTCGGTAAAACTTTGTCTCCAGGATGCAACCTACACCAGTCGGCTAATACCCACGTAACTATTTACTGCTAGGTGAACAGGGAAAGCAGGTGTCTTAAGGAAACATGCCTCCCCAATGTTTCCACCCGTACCGGAGATCGAACCACGGATCTTAATGCGTGAGCTGAGTGCACTACCAACTGAACTACGGGACACCTTTCTCATTAAATTGTTAAATGCTCTAATCTTCAGAACTCTCGTGGTTTGTGCCTGACCTTTTGCCTTCTTTCCTCTTGACCTGGCCTTGTATTTCCTTTGCCTTTCCTGTCTTCCGACTTTCCTCTTTCTTGCTTCCTTGCTTTTCCTGTCTTGGGCCAGTAAATCTACTACATTTCTTCTCTGCCCCCTTGTAAACAGGTGTTAGAGTGCTGAGACACTTTAATCTTGAGACGTAATTTACTTCTACTACTCTGACTCGAATCCTGCTCGGAGTGGGCCAGTAGATCCCCTGCAGTGCTCTTCTGTTTTTTTTTTATTTTACTCATATATATTCCTACCACAACTACTATTACTAATTCTTCTTCTACTGCTACACACTGCTACTACCACTGATACTACTACTAACCACTACTAGTGCTGCTTATTATACCAGCAGAGGCACCACCACCACTACTACTAACTTTTTCTCCCCACCCCTCCCGTCCAGTCTTCTGGCCTCTGCTTTTTCTTTAATTCTCGGTTGTCAATAGACAACGGTCCACGATGAACAGTTGGTTGATCTCTTGAGTGTGAGTTGTTTGTGACTTACAACTTGTCATAGCAATTCTATAGGTCATCCAGTTTCATTAGTAGCCTTTATTATTTTCCTCATTAGTTTAGTATCATCTGCAAAATGTTAGATTCTTTCTCTTCCAATATGTTTATGTGCACCAGAAACAGTACCTGTCCGTTTCTTGTTACACTTCCACAGTGCGATGTCTCTACCAGGATTATCATTCTGTTTTCTTTCTGAATGATATGCAATGATCCATTGTAGTGTTCTTCCTGTTACTCCTGCCTCTTCTCCAGCTTCTGTCCAAGCCCCTTGTGCATTACTTTGTCAAATGCATTCGTACTGCCCAAGAATATGCAGTCCACTCATCCCTCTCTCTCTCTTGCATCTCTTCTGTTATCTTATCACAGAACTTAAGTTGATTTACGAGACTGAATTTACCATCTCTAAATGTGACATAGCTATTGTTTAGGGGTCCACGTCTTTCTAGGTTCTCCACTTTTCTTTTGAATATTTTCTCAGTTATCCATTAGTATTCTTGTCAGTAACACTAGCTGTATTTTAATAATATCTCCTTTCTTAAATGTTGAGACCATACTTGCTGTCTTTAACACCTCTGGCAGTCGTCCTGTACCAAGTGGTTTATATTGTATAGCTAGTGGTGCACACAGTGCCTCTGCTCTCCTCTTTCAGTATCCACAAAGATTTTGCCTGATCCCTTTGACATCGAGGTATCTTGCTCCCTCATTAGTTTCATCATCTTTTTTCTCCTGTTGTGTGTACCGTGTCCGGTACTCGCTGTACTCCTCTCTGATCTTTATTTCCCACAAAGAAAACCCTTACAGTCTTTTTGTTCAGCTCTCTGCAGATGTGAACGTTTCTTTTGACGTCGTCTTCTTTCTTCTTAAGTCTTATTAGGTGGTCCTTTTCTGTTGTCTTTCTTCTGATGTAACTTTGTAGCGGCCTCCGTTCAGATTTTACTTTCGATGTTATATCATTTCAAATTGTCCCTCAGCTTCTTTTCTCACCAAGCTGTATTATTTTACGGCTCCTATGCTCGCTCTTCTGTTTTCTGTTCTTCTTTACTTTCTTGATTTTTTCCATGCTCTTGCACTTTGAGTTTTTTCCTTTCTGCATTTCTTGGTGCATCCTGGGGTGGATAGGGGGGGGGTCGACTCTGTGTTTACTATTGCTTCTTCGTTTTATGGATATAAACTTTTCTTCTTCTTCCCGGTGCTTTCCATCTTAATATTCCATCATCTCATTCATTGTCTTTCTTTCCAATTCTCTTTCCGACTCCATTATATTCAAGATTTCTTTCATACATGTGTATCTTATTTCTTAAGTCTGGGTCTTCCCTTCCCTCTCCTGCTACGGTTCTTTTCATTTTTATTTACAAAATGTATTCGAAACTCATTACTGTCATCGTCTTCTCCGTTTCTCCACCCGTGTTTGTTAGTGCTGTCATCTTTCCTTCTGGTTATTTCTTTGTCCCAATCTGGGTACCCGTAACAATGTTTTTCCATCCGCCTTAACAGTGGTTTCCGTCTCGTAATCATTTTCCCTTGCTATTTATCTTTCCCACTGTATTCCATTCAGGAAATATCTTATTCCCATGTAATTACCTCTTTTGTAGTCTTTTCTTTTTATCTCTCTGCTCTCGCTTCTTGGCATCGTCACCTCCACCAAGCAGTCGCATTATAGGACAACATAATAGCGCCTTGTGCTTCATCGGACTTAATGTTTTGTGTGTCCATTCAGTGACGACCAGATTCCATCTTGCTGATTCATTGTCTTTGATTTCTATGGTATATATAATATATTAGCTCGTGAAGTTCCCATTACTGCTTTTATTAGCTATTCTCCCCATTTTCTCATCCTCCACGTAAATTCCCATTTCTCCAAGTCACTTTCCTTACGATTAAAATCTTCCATGATCACAATTTTTTTTTTTACTTTTTGTCTACCCTGTTGTTGGCCTTGCACCCCTGTCTTGCTCGTCTCATATTCGGTGACAGATTATGAATTGCTGCTGTTACCTTAGATCATCTTGTGTTTAATGTCCGTGCTGCGTAGTCTCTGCGATCTCCACTGCAGAGGTTGATTATCTCTCCAAATCGCCACATATCTCTAATCAAAAATGTCTTGCCTTTTCCCCTTCTTCTCTTTCTCCCCCTGACCATGTGACATTCTCCAGGGAATATCCCATTTGCTATGCTTATTAACTCATCTGCTTTCAACACGACCTGTGTGTGTGTGTGTGTGTGTGTGTGTGTACTCACTCACCTAGTTGAGGTTGCGGGGGTCGAGTCCGAGCTCCTGGCCCCGTGTGTGTGTGTGTGTGTGTGTGTGTGTGTGTGTGTGTGTGTAATTCATGTATCTTTCACAATGTTTTGGTTCACCTGGTTGCTTCTGTCCATGGACAGGTGTGGGGAGGTTCGAGTGTCATCTCAACATCCTCACCACCAGATCACCTTTTCTCTCCTCCAATGTACATTTCTCCAGCGTACACTTCTCCAGCGTACACTTCTCCAGCGCACACTTCTCCAGCGCACACTTCTCCAGCGCACACTTCTCCAGCGCACACTTCTCCAGCGCACACTTCTCCAGCGCACACTTCTCCAGCGCACACTTCTCCAGCGCACACTTCTCCAGCGCACACTTCTCCAGCGCACACTTCTCCAGCGCACACTTCTCCAGCGCACACTTCTCCAGCGCACACTTCTCCAGCGCACACTTCTCCAGCGCACACTTCTCCAGCGCACACTTCTCCAGCGCACACTTCTCCAGCGCACACTTCTCCAGCGCACACTTCTCCAGCGCACACTTCTCCAGCGCACACTTCTCCAGCGCACACTTCTCCATGCCCACACTTCTCCATGCCCACACTTCTCCATGCCCACACTTCTCCATGCCCACACTTCTCCATGCCCACACTTCTCCATGCCCACACTTCTCCATGCCCACACTTCTCCATGCCCACACTTCTCCATGCCCACACTTCTCCATGCCCACACTTCTCCATGCCCACACTTCTCCATGCCCACACTTCTCCATGCCCACACCATTCCATCCCACTTCATAAACCACCTCTTTTTTTCCTTTACTCTTCATAAATGCCTATCTTCCTCTATATAATACGCTACTATCCACCTATGTCTCTTCTCCCTTACCAACTCGATACGTTAACACAACAGATGTTCACCACTTCTTATTGCCTCAGATGTTTATCACCTTTTTCCTCTTTCTCTTCTATTTCTGATCTTCTTGATCATCTCTTTCTTGACTCCAATGTTTTCATTTCTTCCAGTCTTGGCCTCCTTTTCTTCATTTCTCTTCAAATTTTCCCCTTACATTCCTATAAAAAATCAGCTTAGGTTCTCCCTCTCTCTTTCCTTAATCCACCCCATCTTGTTTTCCTCTTTCCTTCCCTACCTCCTTCCATTCACCTCTTCAGTTCTTTCCTCCCTCTCTTATTCTCTCTATTCCTTTCTCTTTCCTTCACTATCTCCGTCCATTCACCCCCTAAGTTCTTCCCTTCCTCTTTTCTTGCCACCCTCTTCTCCTTTCCTCCAACCCTTTTTCTTTTCTACCCTTCCTCTAACCATTCTCTTCCTGCCACCCTCTTCTCCTTTCCTCCAACCCTTATTCTCTTATTCCCTTCCTCTAACTCTTCTCTTCCTCCCACCCTCCCTCCCTTCCCTCCCTCCCTCATGCATGTCCCAGCTCACTAAAGCGCAGGAAAAGGTGTCCAATCGATTATTTACTGGCGCGATTTCGCAGAGAAATTTTTTTAGCCTGTGTACTAGTGGTGGAAGGTGGAGGGAAGGGAAATAAAGGGAATGGGGAAGAGGGAGGATCGTAAAGAGAATAAAAAGGAAGAGGAAGAAAGGGAGGGGATAAGAAAGAAGGGAAGAGCAAAAAGAGGATAGGGGAGGATAGGAAGCCACAGAAAGAGACCAGGAAAAAAGGACGGAGAGAGGGCAAAATAGAGAGAGAAATAGAGAGAGGAAGACAGAGAAAGAGGTGTGTGTGTGTGTGTGTGTGTGTGTGTGTGTGAGAGAGAGAGAGAGAGAGAGAGAGAGAGAGAGAGAAATGTTGTGGGCACTCACCTTACGTGTTTGTGTGTGGGACCTCACCTATTTGTACTCACCTATTTCCGGTTGCAGGGGTCAGTTCATAGCTCCTGGCCCTGCCTCTTCACTGGTCGCTACTAGGTCTCTCTCCCTGCTCTACGAGCATTATCAAACCTCGTCTTCAACTTCCAATTGTGACTCCTTGTTTCTTTGTCCCATCTATGGAGCATTCTCTCTCTGTCAACCTTGTCTATTCTTCTCAGTATTTTAAACGTCGTTGTCATATCCCCCTATCTCTCTATTGTCCTCCAGTGTCGTCAGGTCGTTTTCCCTTAACCTCTCCTCGTAGGACATACCCTATAGACTTTGCACTTGGTAAGATTGAACTCCAGAAGTCAGTTTCTGGACTAGGCCTGCTGCCTGTCCACATCCCTTTGCAGTTTCGCCTGGTCCTCGTCCGACTGAATTCTTCTGATCAACTTCACATCATCTGCAGGGACACTTCTGAGTCTATTCCTTCCGTCATGACGTTCACGTGTGTGTGTGTGTGTGTGTGTGTGTGTGTGTGTGTGTGTGTGTGTGTGTGTGTGTGTCTGTGTGTGTGTACTCACCTAATTGCACTCACCTAATTGTGGTTGCAGGGGTCGAGACTCAGCTCCTGGCCCCGCCTCTTCACTGATCGCTACTGGGTCCTCTCTCTCTCTGCTTCCTGAGCTCTGTCATACCTCATCTTAAAACTATGTATGGTTCCTGCCTCCACTACTTCACTTGCTAGGCTATTCCACTTGCTGACAACTCTATGACTGAAGAAATACTTCCTAACGTCCCTGTGACTCGTCTGAGTCTTCAGCTTCCAGTTGTGACCCCTTGTCCCTGTGTCCCCTCTCTGGAACATCCTATCTCTGTCCACCTTGTCTATTCCCCGCAGTATCTTGTATGTCGTTATCATGTCTCCCCTGACCCTTCTGTCATCCAGTGTCGTCAGTCCGATTTCCCTTAACCTTTCCTCGTACGACATTCCCTTGAGCTCTGGGACTAGCCTTGTTGCAAACCTTTGTACTTTCTCTAACTTCTTGACGTGCTTGACCAGGTGTGGGTTCCAGACTGGTGCTGCATACTCCAGTATGGGCCTAACATACACAGTGTACAGTGTCTTGAACGATTCCTTATTAAGGTATCGGAACGCTATTCTCAGGTTTGCCAGGCGCCCGTATGCTGCAGCGGTTATTTGGTTGATGTGTGCCTCCGGTGATGTGCTCGGTGTTATGGTCACCCCAAGGTCTTTCTCCCTGAGTGAGGTCTGTAGTCTTTGTCCACCTAGCCTATACTCTGTCTGCGGTCTTCTTTGCCCCTCCCCAATATTCATGACTTTGCATTTGGCTGGATTGAATTCGAGAAGCCAGTTGCTGGACCACATGTCCAGCCTGTCCAGGTCTCTTTGCAGTCCTGCCTCATCCTCGTCCGATTTAATTCTTCGCATCAACTTCACGTCATCTGCGAACAGGGACACTTCAGAGTCTATTCCTTCCATCATGTAGTTCACATATATCAAAAATAGCACTGGTCCTAGAACTGACCCCTGTGGGACCCCGCTCGTAACAGGCGCCCACTGTGATACCTCTTCACGTACCATGACTCGTTGCTGCCCCCCTGTCAGGTATTCTCTTATCCATTGCAGTGCCCTCCCTTTTACGTGCGCCTGATCCTCCAGCTTCTGCACTAATCTCTTGTGGGGAACTGTGTCAAAGGCCTTCCTGCAGTCTAGGAAAACGCAATCTACCCACTCCTCTCTCTCGTGTCTTACTTCTGTTACCTTGTCATAAAACTCCAGGAGGTTTGTGATACAAGATTTGCCTTCCATGAACCCATGCTGGTTTTCATTTATAATCTTGGTCCTTTCCAGGTGTTCGACCACTCTCCTGATAATCTTCTCCATGACTTTGCACACAATACATGTCAGAGACATAGGTCTGTAGTTTAGTGCCTCTTTTCTGTTTCCTTTCTTAAATATGGGGACTACATTAGCTGTCTTCCATTTCTCAGGTAGTTGCCCAGTTTCAAGGGATGTGTTGAAGATTGTGGTTAGAGGCACGCACAGCATCTCTGCTCGTTCTCTAAGGACCCATGGGGAGATGTCCGGTCCCATCGCCTTTGAAGTGTCAAGGTCACTTAAGAGCTTCTTCACCTCCTCCTCAGTTGTTCGTATGTCATCCAACACTTGTTGGTATATTCCCTCTTGATGTTCCCTTCTGTGCTGTCTTCCCACAGCCCTTCCTGTCTCTACTGCAAAAACTTCCTTAAATCTCCTGTTCAGCTCCTCACATACCTCCTGATCATTTCTTGTGAGTTCTCCACCTTCTGTCCTTAATCTGATCACCTGGTCTTTGACTGTTGTCTTCCTCCTGATGTGGCTATACAAAAGTTTCGGGTCAGTCTTGATTCTCGATGCTATGTCATTTTCATACTGTCGCTGGGCCTCCCTCCTTACCTGTGCGTACTCATTCCTGGCTCTGCGACTGATCTCCCTATTTTCGTGTGTTCTCTGCCTTCTGTACTTTTTCCATTCTCTATTGCACTTTGTTTTTGCCTCCTTACACCGTCGGGTAAACCAGGGGCTCGTTCTGGTCTTCCCGTTGTTACTGTAGCCCTTGGGAATAAACTTTTCCACTGCCTCCTTGCATTTTGTTGTTACATATTCCATCATTTCACTTACTGGCTTTCCTGCCAGTTCTCTGTCCCACTGGACCTCCCGCAGGAAGTTCTTCAACCCTATGTAGTCCCCTCTTTTATAGTCAGGCTTTTCCCATTCAACTCCTGTTATTCTCTCCACTTGCAGCTCTACTATGTCTTCAAAGCAGAGAACCACGTGGTCGCTAGCTCCTAGGGGACTCTCATACTTGATGTCCTCAATATCTGAGCTGCCCAGGGTGAACACAAGGTCCAATCTTGCTGGTTCATCCTCCCCTCTCACTCTGGTAGTGTCCTTAACATGTTGGTGCATGAGGTTTTCCAGCACCACGTCCAACATCCTGGCTCTCCATGTTTCGGTACCCCCATGTGGCTCCAGGTTTTCCCAGTCAATCTCCCTGTGGTTGAAATCCCCCATAACCAGCAACTTTGCTCTGCTGGAGTGAGCTCTTCTTGCCACCTCAGCAAGTGTGTCCACCATTGCTCTGGTGCTCTCTTCATATTCCTCTCTTGGCCTCCTGCAG
This sequence comes from Cherax quadricarinatus, assembly GCF_038502225.1. Taxonomy (NCBI): domain Eukaryota; kingdom Metazoa; phylum Arthropoda; class Malacostraca; order Decapoda; family Parastacidae; genus Cherax; species Cherax quadricarinatus. Next base: position 34,797,254 of record NC_091308.1, read on the forward strand.
TTCTGTGGTGGATTATACATCACTGCAATGACCACTATGTGTTCCCCAGACTGAAGTGTACCTGCTATGTAGTCTCTTTCTCCCGTCTCATCTATTCCTTCTATTTTCTCGAATTTCCATCTGTTTTTACGAGCAGAGCAACCCCACCTCCCCCCCTGCCCCTTCTATCTTTCCTCATGATCTGGTATCCTGGTGGGAAGATTGCATCTATTGTCTCCGTGAGTTTTGTTTCTTTAACTGCTATGATGTCTGGGGACTTCTCATTGATTCTTTCTTGCCATTCCTCATGTTTATTCGTAAATCCATCTGCATTTGTGTACCAAACCTTCAACTTCTGTTCTAATACTGTAACTGTGGTGCAGGGGGTGGAAACAGAGGGATTGGTGTGTGATGGTTGGTTTGGATTGTTCAGTTGCTTTGGGGGTGTCGTGGCTGGAGTCCTTCTGCAGGTGTTTCTGGGGGGTGCGCTTGTCCTTCCATTTGATCCTGGGTTATTCTGCTCTCCCTTTTCATTTCCTCCCATTTCTCCTTTCGTTTTTGAACTCTTTCATTGTCTTCCTTTCGTCCTGTGTTCTGTCTCGATCGAGGTACACACTCCGGAACTCCTGCTTGCCTCTCAGCCGTGCTTTCTCCTGCAGGATCATGGTTCGGGTTGATTCTGCCTTGAAAATTACTTTGAGAGGCCGATTCCTTTTCTTTGTGAACCACCCAATTCTCCGAAAATTTGCCACGTGGGTCATGTCCCCCTCGTCTATCACCTTCATGATATCTTCAATCGCTTTTTTCTCCTCCTGCTTTCTTTCATCATAAGTTTCCCCTTTAGCTTCGTCTAGCCCATAGACAAACACGGATCTCTCCCTTTCCACCTCCCACTGTGACTCCCATTGCATCCTCTGATGTGTTTTAGTTCCTTCCCGTGGAGTGTTCCTTCCTTCAGTCCCTTCCCTAGTTATGGCCCCTATGCTTCTTGGTTTATCCTTCCTGCCCACCTGCTCCTGGCCCCCACAGGTATCTGGTAAGGTCCTTGCACATGTCCTAGCTCCTTCAATGTCTTCCAACCTCTCATTCTGTCCTAGTGTGCTCCCTGTCTTTGTTTTGGCCCCATGTGGGTTTGACAGGACCTCTGCATACAGTTTAGTTTCCATGCTTCCTTCAGACCTGTTGTCTGTGTTTGATGTAGCCATTGCCGATGCTACTTCTGTAATATCTTTGTCTCTGTGCTGTTTCAGATGTCTCAGCTCCTCTTCTAATCTCTCTATCTTGATTTCTGCTGCTGTGGCCTGTTGCTTCCACCTTCTGCATTCTGCTGCTAACCTCTCATCCATCTTCCTTTCCAGCTCATCTAGTCTCCTTCCCCAGTCTTCCTCCCTTTTTTTGAGCTCTACCTCCCATTCCTCCCTCCCAGATTCGTCCTTGGAGCCCCTTGTTCTCATCCTGGTTAGGGGGAGGGGAATAGATGGTTAGGAGAGGGGATGGATGGTTGTGGTGGAGGGGGAGGATGGTTATTGGAGGGGTAGAGATAGATGGGGGAGGGGTTAGATGGTTTGGGGGAGAGAGGGGATGGATGGTTATGGAGGAGGGGGAGGATGGTTATTGGAGGGAGGGAGGTAGTTGGGGGTGTTAGTCGGTTTGGGGAGGGGTTAGGTGGTTTGGGGGAGGGCTAGGTGGCTAAGGTGAGGTGGTTAGGGAAGGGGGAGAGGTGGTTAGGGGAGGGGGGGTACGTGTTTGTGTCAAGTGTTTGTGTCAAGTGGTGGAGGGTGTTTGTGTGTGTGTATGTGCGTGTGTGTGTGTGTATGTGCGTGTGTGTGCGTGTGTGTGTGTATGTGCGTGTGTGTGTGCGTGTGTGGGTGTGTGGTGTGTGTGTGTGGTGTGTGTGTGGTGTGGTGTGTGTGTGTGTGGTGTGTGTGTGTGTGTGTGTGTGTGTGTGTGTGTGGTGTGTGTGTGTGGTGTGTGTGTGTGTGTGGGGTGTGTGTGGTATGTGTGGTGTGTGTGTGCGAGTGTGGTGTGTGTGTGGTGTGTGTGTGGTGTATGGTGTGTGTGTTTGTGTGTGGTGTGTGTGTGTGGTGTGTGTGTGTGTGTGTGTGTGTGTGTGTGTGTGTGTTTGAGTGTCTACCCTTGTGTGTGTGTGTGTGAGTGTCTACCATTGTGTGTGTGTGCTTGTGTGTGAGGGAGGGAGGGTTAGGGGGGTAGGTTGTGTGGTTGAAAGATCCGTCGTGTAGGCACAAATTTAGTCTCATTTATCTTTCCCAATTATCTACTCTCTCCACTTATTGCCCTTTCTGGATTTGCGTATTAATTGTTGCTGGTTATCGTTTTCCTTGTTCACATTGAGAGAGGACTTCCTAGCTTCCTAAGTATTCTTACTGCTAATAACTACCGGTAGTAACACTGCCTGTGTGCGTGTGTGAGTGTGTGTGTGTGTGTGTGTGTGTGTGTGTGTGTGTGTGTGTGTGTGTGTGTGTGTGTGTGTGAGTGTGAGAGAGTCTTGTGCGGTGTAATGACTTGCCGCAACTTCTTGTGACCTGACACAACCCTCCTGGGACCTGACCCTAGCACCATCTTACAATGTTGCCCTTAAAAGCTTGCCCCACCTACCTTCTCACACTCGTCAACACTATATTCTCTATGTCTATGCTATTTCTATTCTAATTCTGGTAATAGCTTGCAGGAGTGAGTGACCAGTATCAAACAGTATGCAAGGCCAGCCAGGGCCGTCAACAAGGAAACCACAAATAGGCGAATAAACTTGAGGTGACAGTTGCCAGCTGCTGATGACGAAGTCGTCGTACGTAGGCCTTAAATCCCTATTTTGGAGATCCTTCACCCGTGATGATTATAACCATATATTCTCATACATCCCGCTTCCTCACGCGATTTCACTCTTCACTGACGATAGTATACACTTCACATTATATACACTTCACTTTATATGTATAATGGCACACAACTTGTCGTGACGTCACTTCTTCAGGCGTGTGTGTGTGTGTGTGTGTGTGTGTGTGTGTGTGTGTGTGTGTGTGTGTGTGTGTGTGTGTGTGTGTGTGTGTGTGTGTGTGTGTGTGTGTGTCACAGCAGCAGAGCTTTGCTCGTAGAAGCTAATATTCATTACTTCTTTCTTCTTTCAACAAACCAGCCTTATCCCACCGAGGCATGGTGGCCCGAAAAGAAAATCAAAAGTTTCTCTTTTTAACTTTCGCAATGTATACAGGAGAAGGGGTTACTAGTCCCTTGCTTCCGGCATTTTAGTCGCCTCTTACAACACGCATGGCTTACGGAGGAAGAACTGTGTTTCACTTCCCCATGGAGATAAGAGAAAATAAACAAGAACAGGAACTAGTAAGAAAATAGAAGAAAACCCAGAGGAGTGTGTATACATATGCTTGTACATGCATGTGTAGTGTGACCTAAGTGTAAGTAGAAGTAGCAAGACGTACCTGAAATCTTGCATGTTTATGAGACAGAAAAACGACACCAGCATTCCTACCATCATGTAAAACAATTACAGACATCCGTTTTACACTCACTTGGCAGGACGGTAGTACCTCTCTGGGCGGTTACTGTCTACCAACCTACTGCCTAAATATTCATTACTTAGTTCTTTATAAAGAACTTTTAGTATTTCTAATAGATGTAGCACACATACCCACAAGAACCACTTCCTAATCTCCCTGACACTGAAGAACCACTTCCTAATCTCCCTGACACTGAAGAACCACTTCCTAATCTCCCTGACACTGAAGAACCCCTCCCTAATCTCCCTGACACTGAAGAACCACTTCCTAATCTCCCTGACACTGAAGAACCACTTCCTAATCTCCCTGACACTGAAGAACCACTCCCTAATCTCCCTGACACTTAAGAACCACTTTCTTAACCTCCCTGACACTGAGGATTTACTTCCTAACCTTCCTGACACTAAATAATCACTTCCTAACCTTCCTGACACTAAATAATCACTTCCTAACCTTCCTGACACTAAATAATCACTTCCTAACCTTCCTGACACTAAATAATCACTTCCTAACCTCCCTGACACTGAAGAAACACTTTTTAACGTCCCTGAGGCTGAAGATCCACTTCCTAAAATCTCCACGACAGCAACAAGGCAATGAGGCGGGGCATACAGGACAAACCCACCGGGTTAAATCTAGCCAGTGACCTCCCCCTCCTCCCCAATCTTCCATCTCCTACCCTCTCTCCCCCCTCCCCTCCCTCACTGCGACAGGTAAAACAGATGTCAGGTGTCACGTTAAAAGGCAAAATCTTTTATTAAAAAACATTTAATCCGAACGCCAAGCGAAATGGCTCCCGTTTTCTTCTAATTTGAGTCTCTAGGAGAGACTGAAGCAAAACGCCCGACGGCCATAGAAAACGTGTGTTTTAAGCCACAGTGACAGTGCAGTATTCGCTGTGAAGAACCGTTTTATTCACGGGTGTATTTACATTATCGTTCACGTGGCTGTGCAAAGGGTGCGCGCAGCAGCTGTGCAAGCGGCACACACAACAGTTCGAGTCTCAAAATGGTACAAACGGATCTCATAGCAGTTCAGACGGTACGCACAATGGTACAAAAGACACATACATAACGGATTCAAAAGGCACACGCACAGTAGTACAAATGGTGCAAACAGTTGTACAAACAGTAAACCTAACGGTGCAAAAGGCCCTCACAATGATACAGATGGTGAGCATATCGGTACCAACGGTACACACGAGGGTACAAAATACATTCGAAAGGTACACACAATAGTACAAACGGTGCACACCGCTGAACAAACAGTACACCCATCATTCCAAAAGGTTTACACAATGGCACAAACGGTGCTCATAGCGGTAGAAACGATACACATAACTAAAAAAACACACACATACATACAGTAATTCAAATAGTGCACACAGCGGTACACACAGGAAATACAGCAGTATGATACACATACACACACCTTGGATGAAAGGATACAAGCGCATACAATTAGGCCATCTTTACTGGATATGTTTCTATAACAAAAAAAAGGGCACAACTAAATTCCGATCACAATCTAATCGAAGTCCAGACGTACATGCATAGGGGTCCTGAACAGCAGAATGCATGTACCTGTGAAGGTGTCTTCACAAAATACAATTTCAACAACAAGAACATCAACTGGGACCAGGTAAACCATGTCCTAAACGAAACATGTTGGGAAGATGTCTTAAATGACATGGATCCAAACCAGTGCCTTGAAAGGATCAACTTCCTGGTAGCCGAAGCATGTTCTAGGCATATTCCCCTAAGAAAGAAGAAGAGCAGGAGTAAACTGGAGAGAAAAAGACGCTCCCTCTACAGAAGACGACGAAGAGTCACTGAGCTCCTCAGGAGTGCTAGAATATCTGATACACGAAAGGAGGCGCTGACCAGGGAAGTGGAAACTATCGAACTTAAGCTAAATGACTCTTACAGGAACCAGGAGAGGCAGGAGGAGCTTAAAGCTATTAGTGAAATTGAAAGAAATTCTAAATATTTCTTTTCATATGCCAAAAACAAGGCAAATACTACATCTAGTATCGGGCCCTTACTCAGACAGGATGGGACTTACACAGACGACAACAAGGAAATGAGTGAAATATTGAAATCCCAGTACGACTCTGTGTTTAGTGAACCACTAATCGGTCTGAGGATCGACGACCCAAATGATTTCTTCATGAATGAGCCTCAAAACTCCATAAATGTATGCCAGATTTCCGACATTACCCTAACTCCGATAGATTTCGAAAAAGCCATTGACAACATGCCTATGCACTCAGCCCCGGGCCCAGACTCGTGGAACTCTGTTTTCATTAAGAACTGCAAGAAACCCCTCTCGCGTGCCCTAAGTACACTATGGAGGAGGAGCTTGGACATGGGTGAAATTCCACAGTCACTTAAAACAACGGATATAGCCCCGCTCCATAAAGGTGGCAGCAAAGCATTAGCTAAGAACTATAGACCAATAGCTCTGACGTCCCACATCATAAAAATCTTTGAAAGAGTGCTAAGAAGCAGGATTGCAAATCACCTGGATTCCCAAAATCTGCACAATCCAGGGCAACATGGGTTCAGGGCAGGTCGCTCCTGCCTCTCACAACTACTGGATCACTATGACATGGCCTTGGATGCACTGGAAGAAAATCAGAATGCAGATGTAATATACACAGACTTTGCAAAAGCATTTGACAAATGCGATCATGGCGTAATAGCCCATAAAATACGTGCTAAAGGAATAACTGGGAAAGTGGGGAGATGGATCTTCAACTTCCTAACAAATCGAACACAAAGAGTAGTGGTCAACAGAGTTAAATCGGAGGCTGCCATAGTGAAGAGCTCTGTTCCACAAGGCACAGTACTCGCCCCCATCTTATTCCTTATCCTCATATCAGACATAAACAGAGATATACACCACAGCACCGTATCATCCTTTGCGGATGATACTAGGATCTGCATGAGGCTGTCATCTGCTGAGGACGCGGTTAACCTCCAAGAAGATATAAACAAAGTTTTCCAGTGGGCAACGGTAAACAATATGATGTTCAATGAGGACAAATTCCAACTACTCCGTTATGGAAAACTGGAGGAGATAATAACTAGAACAGAGTATACTACTGACTCCGGCCATACAATAGAGCGGAAAAATAATGTAAGGGACCTGGGAGTAGTAATGTCTGAGGATCTCACTTTCAAGGATCACAACAGTGCCACGATCGCACGTGCAAAGAAAATGATAGGATGGATAATGAGAACTTTCAAAACGAGAGATGCCAAGCCCATGATGATCCTTTTCAAATCACTTGTTCTCTCTAGGCTGGAATACTGCTGTACATTAACATCTCCATACAAAGCAGGTGAAATCGCAGATCTAGAGAGTGTACAGAGATCCTTTACTGCACGTATAAGTTCTGTCAAGCACCTTAACTACTGGGAACGCTTGGAAGCACTTGACTTGTACTCGTTGGAACGCAGGAGGGAGAGATATATCATAATCTACACTTGGAAAATCTTGGAAGGAATGGTCCCAAATCTGCACACAGAAATCACTCCCTACGAAAGTAAAAGACTGGGCAGGCGATGCAAAATGCCGCCAATAAAAAGTAGGGGCGCCATTGGTACACTAAGAGAAAACACCATAAGTGTCCGGGGCCCAAAACTGTTCAACAGCCTCCCATCAAGCATTAGGGGAATTGCCAATAAACCCCTGGCTGCCTTCAAGAGAGAGCTGGACAGATACCTAAAGTCAGTGCCGGATCAGCCGGGCTGTGGCTCGTACGTCGGACTGCGTGCGGCCAGCAGTAACAGCCTAGTTGATCAGGCCCTGATCCATCGGGAGGCCTGGTCATGGACCGGGCCGCGGGGGCGTTGATCCCCGGAATAACCTCCAGATATACCTCCAGATAACCATGACCGAAACGTATACAAATAATTCGCACATTGAAGAGAGGAGCTTACGACTTTGTGACTTTGTAAATGGTCCGAGTCGGACCGGAACGTCGTCGTAAACTCCTCTCTTCTATGAGCAGGTTATTTGTATACGTTTCGGTCCTGAGACTCAAGGTCCCCTGGATCGAAACGTGTTCAGTATAGATGACCCAAGTGTGCTCGATCAGCCCTGTTATTGGTACACACAAAGGTTCAGATATAGGCAATGCACACAACAGTATACACAGCCCAACGAGTCCTGCACACAAGTGTGTACACAGTGGATAAGATAATGCGTATAATAATACAAAAGGTGCACACAACTGCACAAACAGTTCACGGAACGGAACAAGCGGTAAACACAACTGCACAAATATCAAGTACAACGGTACACTGGCGCAGGCAAATACAGCAGTACGGGCATTAAATACAACGGTACACACTACGTTACAAGCAGTATTTACGACGGTAAATACGGTAAGCCCAACAGTACACGCTACAGAACCAACGGTAAGCAGAACGGTACACACAACAGCAGACATTCAGTCACACCACTATGAACCCCTTAATTAATATGTAACATCTTCATTTGTGCCTCTCTTATCAATTGTTATCCCCCTCTCTACTTCCCTCAAACATCACCAACTTCCCTCCCTCCGTTTTCTATCACTGTGTTCCTCCTCTTCTCTCATTTAATACGTTCGTTAAATTGTTTACATTGTTTAGTAAATAACTGTTAACGTATTCTGTATAATGAATGCAATTTTAGTTAATTACTGTTATTCTCTGCCTTATATATAAAGCGAGTTTTGTATATATATATATATATATATATATATATATATATATATATATATATATATATATATATATATATATATATATATATATATATATATATATATATATATGTCGTGCCGAATATGTAAAACTGGTCAATTAGCAAGAACTCATTTAAAATTAAGTCCTTTCTAAAATTTTCTCCTATACGTTTAAAGATATATTTTTTTCATTAATGTAAATGTAAAAAATTTTAATTTTGCAACAGAAGAATCTTATATATATATACATATATATATACATATATATATACATATATATATATATATATATATATATATATATATATATATACATATATATATATACATATATATATATACATATATATATACATACATATATATATATATATATATATATACATATACATATATATATATATATATACATATATATATATACATATATATATATATATATACATATATATACATATATATACATATATATACATATATATACATATATATATATATATATACATATATATATATATATATATATATATACATATATATATATATACATATATATATATACATATATATATATACATATATATATATACATATATATATATATACATATATATATATACATATATATATATACATATATATTTTTTTTTATTTATTTTATTATCACACCGGCCGATTCCCACCAAGGCAGGGTGGCCCGAAAAAGAAAAACTTTCACCATCATTCACTCCATCACTGTCTTGCCAGAAGGGTGCTTTACACTACAGTTTTTAAACTGCAACATTAACACCCCTCCTTCAGAGTGCAGGCACTGTACTTCCCATCTCCAGGACTCAAGTCCGGCCTGCCGGTTTCCCTGAATCCCTTCATAAATGTTACTTTGCTCACACTCCAACAGCACGTCAAGTATTAAAAACCATTTGTCTCCATTCACTCCTATCAAACACGCTCACGCATGCCTGCTGGAAGTCCAAGCCCCTCGCACACAAAACCTCCTTTACCCCCTCCCTCCAACCCTTCCTAGGCCGACCCCTACCCCGCCTTCCTTCCACTACAGACTGATACACTCTTGAAGTCATTCTGTTTCGCTCCATTCTCTCTACATGTCCGAACCACCTCAACAACCCTTCCTCAGCCCTCTGGACAACAGTTTTGGTAATCCCGCACCTCCTCCTAACTTCCAAACTACGAATTCTCTGCATTATATTCACACCACACATTGCCCTCAGACATGACATCTCCACTGCCTCCAGCCTTCTCCTCGCTGCAACATTCATCACCCACGCTTCACACCCATATAAGAGCGTTGGTAAAACTATACTCTCATACATTCCCCTCTTTGCCTCCAAGGACAAAGTTCTTTGTCTCCACAGACTCCTAAGTGCACCACTCACTCTTTTTCCCTCATCAATTCTATGATTCACCTCATCTTTCATAGACCCATCTGCTGACACGTCCACTCCCAAATATCTGAATACGTTCACCTCCTCCATACTCTCTCCCTCCAATCTGATATTCAATCTTTCATCACCTAATCTTTTTGTTATCCTCATAACCTTACTCTTTCCTGTATTCACCTTTAATTTTCTTCTTTTGCACACCCTACCAAATTCATCCACCAATCTCTGCAACTTCTCTTCAGAATCTCCCAAGAGCACAGTGTCATCAGCAAAGAGCAGCTGTGACAACTCCCACTTTGTGTGTGATTCTTTATCTTTTAACTCCACGCCTCTTGCCAAGACCCTCGCATTTACTTCTCTTACAACCCCATCTATAAATATATTAAACAACCACGGTGACATCACACATCCTTGTCTAAGGCCTACTTTTACTGGGAAAAAATTTCCCTCTTTCCTACATACTCTAACTTGAGCCTCACTATCCTCGTAAAAACTCTTCACTGCTTTCAGTAACCTACCTCCTACACCATACACTTGCAACATCTGCCACATTGCCCCCCTATCCACCCTGTCATACGCCTTTTCCAAATCCATAAATGCCACAAAGACCTCTTTAGCCTTATCTAAATACTGTTCACTTATATGTTTCACTGTAAACACCTGGTCCACACACCCCCTACCTTTCCTAAAGCCTCCTTGTTCATCTGCTATCCTATTCTCCGTCTTACTCTTAATTCTTTCAATTATAACTCTACCATACACTTTACCAGGTACACTCAACAGACTTATCCCCCTATAATTTTTGCACTCTCTTTTATCCCCTTTGCCTTTATACAAAGGAACTATGCATGCTCTCTGCCAATCCCTAGGTACCTTACCTTCTTCCATACATTTATTAAATAATTGCACCAACCACTCCAAAACTATATCCCCACCTGCTTTTAACATTTCTATCTTTATCCCATCAATCCCGGCTGCCTTACCCCCTTTCATTTTACCTACTGCCTCACGAACTTCCCCCACACTCACAACTGGCTCTTCCTCACTCCTACAAGATGTTATTCCTCCTTGCCCTATACACGAAATCACAGCTTCCCTATCTTCATCAACATTTAACAATTCCTCAAAATATTCCTTCCATCTTCCCAATACCTCTAACTCTCCATTTAATAACTCTCCTCTCCTATTTTTAACTGACAAATCCATTTGTTCTCTAGGCTTTCTTAACTTGTTAATCTCACTCCAAAACTTTTTCTTATTTTCAACAAAATTTGTTGATAACATCTCACCCACTCTCTCATTTGCTCTCTTTTTACATTGCTTCACCACTCTCTTAACTTCTCTCTTTTTCTCCATATACTCTTCCCTCCTTGCATCACTT
>NC_091308.1:34815784-34837310 GCF_038502225.1 Cherax quadricarinatus
TATTGAGGCTAAAACGTTGTGTAGTTTTAAAAATAGGTTAGATAAATACATGAGTGGGTGTGGGTGGGTGGGTGTGAGTTGGACCTGACTAGCTTGTGCTGCTGGGTCTGGTACAGTGCTCCATCCTTGAGTGGGGATGACCAGACTGGGTGGGTCATTGGGATAATCCGGGGGGTGTGTCATTGGTCTAATCCGGGGGGGGGGGACATTGACCTGCTCCGCATGGGTCAGTAGGCCTGTTGCAGTGTTCCTGCTTTCTAATGTTCTTATGTTCTTAAGCCCTGAACTTTACTGCACCTGCAGACCTGTCTCCTGCCCAAGCAACTGCTCCTGTAACTTCTATAACCACTTCAACCGCTGACAACGTTGATCATGCTGCCTCAACCACCGTCTCCCACCTCTCCCAGCCTGCTGTTACACAACCATTACACCTCTCCACTGCTCCTGTCGACCCTCAGTCACCTGCTACCACCATTGTAGATTCGCCCAATGAATCCACTTCAGAAGAGGAAGATAGTGACGACTCCAGTAAACCCTCATGGGATAACCTTACCTTCTACACTTCTTCAAATACTGACACCATGACCTGTACTGAACTCTACAAAAGCCTCGGTGCTGCAACAGTCAAGTATGCCTGTCAATCACCGCTTCACTTCACACACACCGAAGTTCTTGAGTTCATCAAGCCTCTACGTTTCACCTTCAGTAACAAGGTTAAATTATACCACCTATCTAGGAGCAGCTTCAGAAAGTTCGAAAATGGCTCCATTGCTAACCTGCCTCCTCAGTTACTCCTATAACTCCCGTATGTGTTCTATCCTCTGATGTGACCTAGCCTGCTGCCAGCTACTCAAGATTCAAGACTTCAACTACCACAAGTTCGATGCAACAGTCCCTGCTATTCCTGTTCTCAAGTCTGCCCCACGATCGCCTTAGCTGCTGGGTTAAGCCCTGGCTCTATTTCTCTAAGAACACTCCTCTCCAGAGCTATTCTTTATCTGTCCCGTCTTCCCCGCTCATCCCATTGGGATCTTACCTGAACTTGTTTGCGTTTTGCGTTTCCTATACTGTACTTCCTGCAAGAGTGATGGACTGAACATATCGATTCCAGGCTGAGGGACTGATTACCTCAAACTCCTTCTCTCCTTACCCATTTCTACTTTGTATTGGAGTGATGAAGCCACTGTGTGGCGAAACTTTTCTTCAGTAAAGATTCCCATATGCTGCATGTCTCAATTCTTCAACAACAGTCTAGCTGAACAATCATTTCAAGAGGGAAGATTGCATCCGGGGGAGGTTTGCGGGGATTGAGGAACCCTGAAATTGGTCACGGGTAATTCACAGGTAGCCTTCTATTTCCATTACCACATTCCGCCTACATTATTTACCATCATCCCATGGGTAAGCTGATGGTGAAAATTGGAAGTTGAGTAGGGGGAAGGCGGTTTTAGGTTTCTGCAGGGTGTGGTTGGCTGGGTGGGTTAGGTTTGGGCTAAGGGTGAGGGGCGAGGAGTTACCAACTACCATTAAGATGGGAGTCAAGGCTGGCCCAGGTTGGCTGTTAACCTTCATGACCTGACATAACACTGATTCTGGCAGCCTCCTCCTCCTCCTCCTCCTCCTCCTCCTCCTTCTCCACTTCTTCCTCCTTCTCCTTCCCTCACTTTTCATCCTACTTCTCCTCCTACTTCTCCGTCTTCTTACCTCACCTCCTCTTCCTCCTCCGTTTCATCTTTCACTACATCTTCATACTCCTTTTCATCATTTCTCCACTTCTTATTTCTATCACTTTCCCTTCCTCCTCTCTCTTCATATTTCACACTTCTCCACTGACTCATGTTCTCACTTACCTCTTCTTTTACTTTTTCTCTTTTCGTTCTCGGTTCCTGATTTCTCTAGCAACTTTTCTCTATCAATACATTCAGTTAAAGAAATAAAAAAAACGGGAATAAGAAAAGCAAAGAGAGATTATGAAGTTAAAGTTGCAAGAGAATCGAAGACAAACCCAAAAGGATTCTTTCAAGTATACAGAAGTAAGATTAGGGACAAAATAGACCCACTCAAAAGTTAAACGGGTCAGCTCACCGACAGTGATAAGGAAATGTGTAGAATTTTTAACACTTACTTCCTCAGTTTTTACGCAGGAAGATACTAGCGATGTTCCCAAAATAATAAATTATGTAGAACAGGATGATAAACAATACATGATTAAGGTCACAAGTGACATGGTCCTTACACAAATAGATAAATTAAAGCCTAACAAATCCCCAAACCCTGATGAACTGTACACAAGGGTTCTAAAGGAATGTAAAGAGGAGCTTAGCAAACCTTACGCTAATCTTTTCAACATATCACTACAAACTGGCATAGTGCCAGATAAGTGGAAAATGGCAAATGTGATACCTATTTTCCAAGCAGGTAACAGGTCCTTAGCTTCGAAGTATAGACCAATAAGACTAACCTTCATAGTGGGAAAATTTATGGAATCAAGAATTGCCGAGGCAATTCGTAGCCATCTTGAAAAGCATAAATTGATCAACAAATCTCAGCACGGTTTTACAAAAGGTCGTGCCTGCCTTACGAATTTATTGACTTTTTTCACTAAGATATTTGAGGAGGTAGATCATTGTAATGAATATGATATTGCGTATATAGACTTCAGTAAGGCATCAGAGACTATTGAGGAAAATTAAGGCACACGGAACAGGAGAAATTTTTTCCTGGATAGAGGCATGGGTGATTGATGGGCAGCAGAGAGTTTGTATACATGGGGAGAAATCAGAATGGGGAAGCGTCACGAGCGGTATTCTACAGGGGTCAGTGCTGGGCCCGTTGTTGTTCACTATTTGCATAAACGACGTTTATGAGGGAATAAATAGCGATATAAGCAAGCTTGCCGATGACACTAAAATAGGCCGACGAATTCATTCTGACGAGGACATTAGAGTACTCCAGGAAGATTTGAATAGACTGAAACAATGGTCGGAGAAGTGGCAAATGCAGAGTTCTAAACATTGGACAGGAAAATAACCATGCCACCTATATACTAAATAATGTAGATCTTAATATTACTGACACATTAGAAACATGTGCAACACTTGCGTATTATTACTGATTGCGAAAAGGGTTTGGGAGTTCTGGTTAGCAGTAATCTAAAACAAAGACAGAAGTGCATAATTGTTTACATTAAACCAAACAGAATCCTTGGCTTCATATCAAGAAGCATAAATAATATGAGTCCTTAGGTTGTTCAACTCTATATATCCTTGGTTAGGCCTCATCTAGAATATGCTGCACAGTTTTGGTTACCGTATTACAGAATGGATATAAATGCTCTGGAAAGCGTACAGAGGAGGATGGCAAAGTTTATCCCATGTATCAGAAATCTTCCCTATGAGGATAGACTGAGGGGCCTGAATCTGCACTCTCTAGAAAGGCGTAGAATTAGTGGGGATATGATCGAGGTGTATAAATGGAAAACATGAATAAAGGCAATATAAATAACGTGCCAAAAATATGTAGCCAAGACAGGACTCGCAGCAATGGTTTTAAGTTGGAAAAATTCAGATTCAGGAAGGATATAGGAAAGCACTGGTTTGGTAACAGAGTTGTGAATGATTTGGAACAAACTCCCGAGTACCATCAGAGAAGCTAAAACGTTGTGTAGTTTATAAAAAGGTTAGATAAATACACGAGTGGGTGTTGGTTGGTGTGAGTTGGACCATTGGGGCATTGGCTTAAGCCGGTAGGAGACTTCGACCTGCCTCACATGGGCCAGTAGGCCTGCTGTATTATTATTATAATCAAAAAGAAGCGCTAAGCCACAAGGACTATACAGCACAAGGCCTGCTGTAGTGTTGCTTCTTTCTTATGTTCTCTCTCCTTTACTAAGTTTTTCCACTTCAGATTAATCTTAGGTTAGATTTAATTTTTTTTTACTCTCTGCATTTCTTTACAAAAGAATTACACGTATACCACTTTATATATGACTAAGCAGCTGGATATATATGATACCAGGTGTTCCATTGATCGATTGCTAGCGCACTCAGCTCATACACTGAGGTCCGGGGATCGGTCCCCGGTATGGGAGGAATTATTACAATCAAAGAGAGCGCTAAACCGACAAAGGTCATACAGCGCTGGGTATGGGTGGAAACATTTGCACGTATTTCCCTAAGACACATGATGTCCACCTTTCAGTAAAAACATTGCCTAGGTGTTAGTCTACTTGTGTGAGTAACATTCTGGGGACAAAATTGGCCTAATATGTCACTGATGTCAGCTAGGACTGTATATCTTGCACGTGAAGAAATAAAGATTATTATTGAAAATGAAACCGGCCATTAGCCAAAAATTTGGAAATATAAACACATATGCAGTATAATGTATAAACACATATGCAGTATAATGTATAAACACATATGCAGTATAATGTATGCAGTATAAAGGATCACATTATACTGCATGTGTGTTTATATTTCGACTGTGTCGGTATTTGATACCATTTATTTCCAGCCAAAAATTTCATCATTTGTTCACTTGAATTCTTTGATGTTCCTAAGTTATGAAAACTTGTCCTTAAAGCATGACAGTCGAAGAATGAATAATGGCTGATTATGTTATCGAGAGTTGTACAAATAAAAAGAAGCTCTTCGTGGCTGCCCGTCTTGTGGTATAACATATTCTGGCTATCTTGAAAGCCTTTTTTTTAACCCTCAGTGTTATCCATAATATCTTCCAAGTGTCATATGTAACCCTCTAATTATATATATGCACACACACACACACACACACACACACACACACACACACACACACACACACACACACACAAACACACCAGACATCTCCCCGTGGGTCCTTGGAGAAGGAGCAGAGATGCTGTGTGTGCCCCTAACCACAATCTTCAACACATCCCTTGAAACTGGGCAACTACCTGAGAAATGGAAGACAGCAAATGTAGTCCCCATATTTAAGAAAGGTAACAGAAATGAGGCACCAAACTACAGACCTGCGTCTCTGACATGTATTGTATGCAAAGTCATGGAGAAGATTATCAGGAGGAGAGTGGTGGAACACCTGGAATGGAACAAAATTATAAATGAAAACCAGCATGGGTTCATGGAAGGCAAATCCTGTGTCACAAACCTTCTGGAGTTTTATGACAAGGTAACAGAAGTAAGACACGAGAGAGAGGGGTGGGTTGATTGCATTTTCCTAGACTGCAGGAAGGCCTTTGACACAGTTCCTCACAAAAGATTAGTGCAGAAGCTGGAGGATCAGGCGCATATAACAGGGAGGGCACTGCAATGGATCAGGGAATACCTGACAGGGAGGCAACGAGTCATGGTACGTGAAGAGGTATCACAGTGGGCGCCTGTTACGAGCGGGGTTCCACAGGGGTCAGTTCTAGGACCAGTGCTATTTTTGATATATGCGAACGACATGATGGAAGGAATAGACTCTGAAGTGTCCCTATTCGCAGATGATGTGAAGCTGATGAGAAGAATTAAATCGGATGAGGATGAGGCAGGACTGCAAAGAGACCTGGACAGGCTGGACATGTGGTCCAGAAACTGGCTTCTCGAATTCAACCCTGCCAAATGCAAAGTCATGAAGATTGGGGAGGGGCAAAGGAGACCACAGACAGAGTATAGGCTAGGTGGACAAAGACTACAGACCTCACTCAGGGAGAAAGACCTTGGGGTGACCATAACACCGAGCACGTCACCGGAGGCACACATCAACCAAATAACTGCTGCAGCACACGGGCGCCTGGCAAACCTGAGAATAGTGTTCCGATACCTTAATAAGGAATCGTTCAAGACACTGTACACTGTGTATGTTAGGCCCATACTGGAGTATGCAGCACCAGTCTGGAACCCACACCTGGTCAAGCACGTCAAGAAGTTAGAGAAAGTACAAAGGTTTGCAACAAGGCTAGTCCCAGAGCTCAGGGGAACGTCGTATGTGGAATGGTTGAGGGAAATCGGACTGACGACACTGGATGACAGAAGGGTCAGGGGAGACATGATAACGACATAAAAGATACTGCGGGGAATAGACAAGGTGGACAGAGATAGGATGTTACAGAGAGGGGACACAGAAACAAGGGGTCACAACTGGAAGCTGAAGACTCAGACGAGTCACAGGGACGTTAGGAAGTATTTCTTCAGTCATAGAGTCGTCAGGAAGTGGAATAGCCTAGCAAGTGAAGTAGTGGAGGCAGGAACCATACATAGTTTTAAGAAGAGGTATGACAAAGCTCAGGAAGCAGAGAGGGAGAGGACCTAGTAGCGATCAGTGAAGAGGCGGGGCCAGGAGCTGAGTCTCGACCCCTGCAACCACAATTAGGTGAGTACAATTAGGTGAGTACACACACACACACACACACACACACAAACACACACACAAATACACACACACACACACACACACACACACACACACACACACACAACAATTGCAGACAGGCGATCTTAATGCAAGACAAGTCACTAGGGGAAAGGGGAAATCTTTAGCTCAAGTACTTTCACACTTCTCAGTGCGTCATTAGGAGCTGTGCAATGTTGCAAAGGCAACAACAAAAGTAGAGTAAGTTTTCAGAATATGGTAGTGTGGAGACACCAGCCAGTCTCTGAGAGAGGCAAGTGGGATGCCAACCACACACCGGTGCCCCAACACCCCACTATATGTGGGGTCGGGTGGAGGTAGGACTCACACTATGCAGATAGGATGAGGAAAAATAATAGAAGATAGTTAACAGCCATCCCTAAGCTTCTAACCGCTGGGAAGACGTCAAGTGGCGTAAAAAGTTACATTACAATAGTGGATCATTACATACCTTCATTTACAACCTTCTAACTAATGAAATAGAGGGAAAAATCCCTCATTTGTCAACCGGTGTCGCAGAACCTTCCAGAATATTCAGGAAATACTCTCAGTGTCAGTTAACATGCCTTTGTGAATTCTCCTGTTCAAGCTTTATTATAATAAGTAGGCTATTTCTTAATTTTATTGCTATTCCTATCATTATTATCAACTATCACACCCTAATATCATTATTATTGTCGCCATTATAATATTACCAACAACCTGATTCATTAAACCACTAAGCTAGTGCAATCACGATGTTGCAACCACCTATGTGTACCTTGTGTACCTTGTACCACTGTAACTAGACTGGTTAGGACCTCAATAGGTCACTCTACATTTCTTATGGTTTATCCTCGGGTGATCTAGTATTTTTCCATGAAAGTATTTTCTTTTTGAGGATTTTCTTTCTTCTTTGGGTCACCCTGCATCGGTGGGAGACGGCCGACTTGTTGAAAAAATATGTATATATATATGTCATGCCGAATATGTAAAACTGGTCAATTAGCAAGAACTCATTTAAAATTAAGTTCTTTCTGAAATTTTCTCTTATACGTTTAAAGATATATTTTTTCCATTAATGTTAATGCAAAAATTTTCAATTTTGCATTGAAAGAATCTCAGAAAACTTACCTAACCTTATTATAACAAGAGTAATTTATTTTAGCCTAACCCAACTAGATATATTTTAGATTTGTTTACAATAATTTAATACTAAACAAACACAATGAAATATATTTTTTTCGTTAGGTTCAGAAATTATTGCATACACAAATTTTCACTTGTCCTATATGGCAAGATGAACGTTGCTATTTAAGCCAAGATCGCAAGTTCTGCCTATTCGGCACGACATATATATATATATATATATATATATATATATATATATATATATATATATATATATATATATATATATATATATATATGCAATAAGATCACAGTAAACAGGTGATTTCAGAATATGCAAAACAATCACTCTGAAAGAATAGAGAAATTCCAAGCGCTTTCGTGACTACTCACATTATCAAGGAACTATGTAGTCACGAAAGTGCTTGGAATTTCTCTATTCTTTCAGAGTGGTTGTTTTGCATATGCTGATATAAATATGCAATAACAGGGATATCTTGCTACTACTACTTACACTTTGGTCACACTTCACAGTCACGCACATGCATATATATATATATATATATATATATATATATATATATATATATATATATATATATATATATATATATATATATATATATATATACATCTAGGTTTTTTCTCCTTTTTCTAAATAACTCTTGTTCTTCTTTATTTCTTCTATTGCCCATGGGGAAGTGGAAAATAATCTTTCCTCTGTAAGCCATGCGTGTCGTATGAGGCGACTAAAATGCCGGGAGCAATGGGCTAATAACCCCTTCTTCTGTAAACATTTACTAAAAAAGAGAAGAAGAAAAACCTTATAAAACTGGGATGCTTGAATGTGCGTGGATGTAGTGCGGATGACAAGAAACAGATGATTGCTGATGTTATGAATGAAAAGAAGTTGGATGTCCTGGCCCTAAGCGAAACAAAGCTGAAGGGGGTAGGGGAGTTTCGGTGGGGGGAAATAAATGGGATTAAATCTGGAGTATCTGAGAGAATTAGAGCTAAGGAAGGGGTAGCAATAATGTTGAAGGATCAGTTATGGAAGGAGAAAAGAGAATATAAATATTTAAATTCAAGAATTATGTGGATTAAAGTAAAGGTTGGATGCGAAAAGTGGGTCATAATAAGCGTGTATGCACCTGGAGAAGATAAGAATGTAGAGGAGAGAGAGAGATTTTGGGAGATGTTAAGTGAATGTATAGGACCTTTGAACCAAGTGAGAGAGTAATTGTGGTAGGGGACCTGAATGCTAAAGTAGGAGAAACTTTTAGAGAGGGTGTGGTATGTAAGTTTGGGGTGCCAGGTGTAAATGATAATGGGGGCCCTTTGATTGAACTTTGTATAGAAAGGGGTTTAGTTATAGGTAATACATATTTTCAGAAAAAGAGGATAAAAAAGTATACAAGATATGATGTAGGGCGAAATGACAGTAGTTTGTTGGATTATGTATTAGTAGATAAAAGACTGTTGAGTAAACTTCAGGATGTACAAGTTTATAGAGGGCCCACAGATACATCAGGTCACTTTTTAGTTGTAGCTGCACTGAGAGTAAAAGGTAGATGGGATACAAGGAGAATAGAAGCAACAGGGAAGAGAGAGGTGAAGGTTTATAAACTAAAAGAGGAGGCAGTTAGGGTAAGATATAAACAGCTATTGGAGGATAGATGGGCTAATGAAAGCATAGGCAATGGGGCCGAAGAGGTATGGGGTAGGTTTAAAAATGTAGTGTTAGAGTGTTCAGCAGAAGTTTGTGGTTACAGGAAAGTGGGTGCGGGAGGGAAGAGGAGCGATTGGTGAATGAAGTAGAGTAATAAGGTAGAAAAAGTTAGCATATGAGAAGTTTTTACAAAGTAGAAGTGATGCAAGGAGGGAAGAGTATATGGAGAAAAAGAGAGAGGTTAAGAGAGTGGTGAAGCAATGTAAAAAGAGAGCAAATGAGAGAGTGGGTGAGATGTTATCAACAAATTTTGTTGAAAATAAGAAAAAGTTTTGAAGTGAGATTAACAAGTTGAGGAAGCGTAGAGAACAAATGGATTTGTAAGTTAAAAATAGGAGAGAAGAGTTATTAAATGGAGAGTTAGAGGTATTGGGAAGATGGAGGGAATATTTTGAGGAATTGTTAAATGTTGATGAAGATAGGGAAGCTGTGATTTCATGTATAGGGCAAGGAGGAATAACATCTTGTAGGAGTGAGGAAGAGCCAGTTGTGAGTGTGGGGGAAGTTCGTGAGGCAGTAGGTAAAATGAAAGGGGGTAAGGCAGCTGGGATTGATGGGATGAAGATAGAAATGTTAAAAGCAGGTGGGGATATAGTTTTGGAGTGGTTGGTGCAATTATTTAATAAATATATGGAAGAGGGTAAGGTACCTAGGGATTGGCAGAGAGCATGCATAGTTCCTTTGTATAAAGGCAAAAGGGACAAAAGATTGCAAAAATTATAGGGGATAAGTCTGTTGAGTATACCTGGTAAAGTGTATGGTAGTGTTATTATTTAAAGAATTAGGAGTAAGACGAAGAATAGGATAGCAGATGAACAAGGAGGCTTTAGGAAAGGTAGGGGAGGGGGTGTGGACCAGGTGTTTACAGTGAAACACGTAAGTGAACAGTATTTAGATAAGGCTAGAGAGGTTTTCGTGGCATTTATGGATTTGGAAAACGCGTATGACAGGGTGGATAGGGTGGCAATGTGGCAGATGTTGCAGGTGTATGGTATAGGAGGTAGGTTACTGAAAGCAGTGAAGATTTTTTACGAGGATAGTGAGGCTCAAGTTAGAGTGTGTAAGAGAGAGGGAGACTATTTCCCAGTAAAAGTAGGCCTTAGACAAGGATGTGTGATGTCACCGTGGTTGTTTAATATATTTATAGATGGGGTTGTAAGAGAAGTAAATGCGAGGGTCTTGGCAAGAGGCGTGGAGTTAAAAGATAAAGAAGCACACAAAGTGGGAGTTGTCACAGTTGCTCTTTGCTGATGACACTGTGCTCTTGGGAGATTCCGAAGAGAAGTTGCAGAGGTTGGTTGATGAATTTGGTAGGGTATGTAAAAGAAGAAAATTAAAAGTGAATACAGGAAAGAGTAAGGTTATGAGGATAACAAAAGATTAGGGAGGGAGAGAGTATGGAGGAGGTGAATGTATTCAGATATTTGGGAGTGGACGTGTCACTGGATGGGTCTAAGAAAGATGAGGTGAATCATAGAATTGATGAGAGAAAAAGGGTGAGAAGTGCACTTAGGAGTCTGTGGAGACGAAGAACTTCGTCCTTGGAGGCAAAGAGGGGAATGTTTGAGAGTATAGTTTTACCAACGCTCTTATATGGGTGTGAAGCATGGGTGATGAATGTTGCAGCGAGGAGAAGGCTGGAGGCAGTGGAGATGTCATGTTTGAGGGCAATGTGTGGCGTGAATATAATGCAGAAAATTCGTAGTTTGGAAGTTAGGAGGAGGTGCGGGATTATCAAAACTGTTGTCCAGAGGGCTGAGGAAGGGTTGTTGAGGTGGTTCGGACATGTAGAGAGAATGGAGCGAAGCAGAATGACTTCAAGAGTATATCAGTCTGTAGTGGAAGGAAGGCGGGGTAGGGGTCGGCCTAGGAAAACTTGGAGGGAGGGGGTAAAGGAGGTTTTGTGTTCGATGGGCTTGGACTTCCAGCGGGCATGCGTAAGCGTGTTTGATAGGAGTGAATGGAGACAAATGGTTTTTAATACTTGACGTGCTGTTGGAGTGTGAGCAAAGTAACATTGATGAAGGGATTCAGGGAAACCGCCAGGCCGGACTATAGTCCTGGAGATGGGAAGTACAGTGCCTGCATTCTGAAGGTGGGGTGTTAATGTTGCAGTTTATAAACTGTAGTGTAAAGCACCCTTCTGGCAAGACAGTGATGGAGTGAATGATTGTGAAAGTTTTTCTTTTTCGGGCCACCCTGCCTTGGTGGGAATCGGCCAGTGTATATATATATATATATATATATATATATATATGTGTGTGTGTGTGTGTGTGTGTGTGTGTGTGTGTGTGTGTGTGTGTGTGTGTGTGTGTGTGTGTGTGTGTGTGTGTGTGTGTGTGTGTGTGTGTGTCGTGCTGAATATGTAAAACTGGTCAATTAGCAAGAACTCATTTAAAATTAAATCCTTTCTAAAATTTTCTCTTATACGTTTAAAGATATATTTTTTTCATTAATGTTGATGTAAGAATTTACAATTTTGCATCAAAAGGAACTTAGAAGACTTACCTAACCTTATTATAACAAGCACAATTTATTTTAGCCTAACCCAACTAAATATATTTTAAATATGTTTACAATAATTTAATACTAAACAAACACAGTGAAATATACGTTTTTTCGTTAGATTCAGAATGATTTTGGCGAAATTATTGCGTACACAAATTTTCACTTGTCCTATATGGCAAGTTCTGCCTATTCGGCACGACATACATACATTTATATATATATATATATATATATATATATATATATATATATATATATATATATATATATATATATATCTTTCCTCACATATATATATCACCTTCCATACACTTTCTGACTTCGGCTGTATGAGCTATGAAACTTTAAACGACGTTTCGGTACGTCCTGGTCCATATGAGCTGCGACCTGATAATGGTTCAGAACGGATCGAAACGTCGTTAAAGCCTTCCTCCCAGAAATGAGGGTTGAAAAATGAATTGTTGCAGCGGTAGTGTGACTTTCACTGTTCCATAACCAAGGTAAATGCGAGTGTTTTTTCAGCATATCTCCTTGATGCCGGTGAGGGGATCAGCACCTCTTGATCCAGCTGGACTCACCATCCCTTTCCTGCGATCGAACCTGACTGCTTCCTCTCCCCCCTGATGCTGTATGAACCTAAATTAATAGTAACAACGTTCAGAGTTTACTGTGTTGTAAAGTTTGTAGCACAGGAAACAATGTGTATGTATTTGTTTCTGTTTTATACATACACACACACTCACATGTTATGTATGTTCTCACTGTAAGATGACAGTTTACTTTATCTTTGCTGTAGAATTAAAACACTCCTAAATGGCTGTGAAAAAGGTTTCATGATCCTCGTGTAGTCGATCGACCTTAAACCCCGATAACCAACCGGACTGAGACGACAACGCTAAGGTATTTGATCTCATTGTCAAGACAATTAGAGCTAACCAAGACCTGTTTTACACAAGTTTCGCTCACTTTCCAACAATAGCTTGTAGTGGTTGATTGATGACTGTGAGACAACGAACTCATCTCTTGTTTAAGTCAGTATTAAGAGTATAGTTATCCTCTTTCTTATTTACCTCTCTTCTCTTATTTTCTTATTATATTGTTCCTTTATTCGTTCACCTATGCGATTTATTCTCACTTTCTTCTATTTAATTTTCTTACGTTTACTTTCTGTTTTTCCCTTTTTTTGCTCGCTTTTTCACTCTTCTCTCTTCTTTCTCTTTCCTTCTTTCCTATTTTTTCCTTCCTTCCCTCACATTTTTATCTTTCTTTCGTTTTCCCATTTCTCCTCCAATTTCCATCATCCAGATTTTGTCGTTCCTTTTTTAGCTATTCAATCTTTCCCTCTTTTCACATTTTATCATGTCCTCCATTCATTAAATTTCTCTTTCATCCTAAGCTCTCATTTTCTATACTAAAAAAGACATGTGCTGAACACGGTCTTACTGAAGCAACGTTTCGCTCAGCTCATATGTCTATCAAGTAATATTTCACTTTGACCAGAACACCAACTAGCCATGTTTCGCTGTGAAGAGTTTTACCAAGTCAAAGTTTCGATCTATGTTGAGCGTCATCCAGCCGACACTGAGCAAAAACTTTCGCTTGTTTTATTACTCTTGGCACTTCGCCTTAGTATTCCATGCCAGATTGGTTCAAGCTGACAGGAAGGCGTTAGTAAAAAAAAAAAATAACAATAGTGGCATGCCAGAGAACATCTCCGAACGCAGATCACGTCGAACCTTGAAGTTGATGGGTTACAGCAGCAGATCACACCGAACTCCACACCTGTTAGCTAGAAACAAGAAACTAAGGCAGCAGAGGACGTACGTTCACGAAAACTGCAAAGTTGAAGAATTATTGCCGGATGTCGACACAGTAGAAATAAACAAATATTGATCTATCTATAAGTAATATAGTGAGTGACAAGGATATAAATGTGCAGTGACATAGTGAACTAAATTGTAGATAAGAGTAATCTTAATTATCCCCAGTATAGCGTACAATATATAGTGTAGATAGGGGAATATCTTACAAGCGACTGGCACTAGCGAACTATTGCCAGAGGTCCAGTGAAGTGTTAATAACGGATAAGTAACTACTATAGTCATAAAAGATGAAACGAGTGGTGGTAGCATTGAGGTGCAGGGAATCACAGCATACATAAATTGAGCATGCAACCGTTACCTCTACTAAACAGGAAATAATCTTTTCCTTAGAAGTGTAGGGGAAAGTTAGCGTAGGCCTAGCTGCTGTGTAAATAATAAAACAATGATCCCAGTATAGTGCAGTGAAAAGTGTATTTTGAAAGAATACAGTGCATATCCTTGAGATAAACAGTGTACAGCACTACATAAAAGGAATTTAAATAATAATAATAATAATAATAGATTAATAATAATAATAATAATAATAGGTAGATGGGATTCAAGGATAATAGAAGCATCAGGGAAGAGAGAGGTGAAGGTTTATAAACTAAAAGAGGAGGCAGTTAGGGTAAGATATAAACAGCTATTGGAGGATAGATGGGCTAATGAGAGCATAGGCAATGGGGTCGAAGAGGTATGGGGTAGGTTTAAAAATGTAGTGTTAGACTGTTCAGCAGAAGTTTGTGGTTACAGGAAAGTGGGTGCGGGAGGGAAGAGGAGCGATTGGTGGAATGATGATGTAAAGAGTAGTAAGGGAGAAAAAGTTAGCATATGAGAAGTTTTTACAAAGTAGAAGTGATGCAAGGAGGGAAGAGTATATGGAGAAAAAGAGAGAGGTTAAGAGAGTGGTGAAGCAATGTAAAAAGAGAGCAAATGAGAGAGTGGGTGAGATGTTATCAACAAATTTTGTTGAAAATAAGAAAAATTTTGGAGTGAGATTAACAAGTTAAGGAAGCCTAGAGAACAAATGGTTTTGTCAGTTAAAAATAGGAGAGGAGATTATTAAATGGAGAGTTAGAGGTATTGGGAAGATGGAGGGAATATTTTGAGGAATTGTTAAATGTTGATGAAGATAGGGAAGCTGTGATTTCATGTATAGGGAAATTAGGATTAACATCTTGTAGGAGTGAGGAAGAGCCAGTTGTGAGTGTGGGGGAAGTTCGTGAGGCAGTAGGTAAAATGAAAGGGGGTAAGGCAGCTGGGATTGATGGGATAAAGATAGAAATGTTAAAAGCAAGTGAGGATATAGTTTTGGAGTGGTTGGTGCAATTATTTAATAAATGTATGGAAGAGGGTAAGGTACCTAGGGATTGGCAGAGAGCATCCATAGTTCCTTTGTATAAAGGCAAAAGGGACAAAAGAGAGTGCAAAAATTGTAGGGGGATAAGTCTGTTGAGTATACCTGGTAAAGTGTATGGTAGAGTTATTATTGAAAGAATTAAGAGTAAGACGGAGAATAGGATAGCAGATGAACAAGGAGGCTTTAGGAAAGGTACGGGGTGTGTGGACCAGGTGTTTACAGTGAAACATATAAGTGAACAGTATTTAGATAAGGCTAAAGAGGTCTTTGTGGCGTTTATGGATTTGGAAAAGGCGTATGACAGGGTGGATAGGGGGGCAATGTGGCAGATGTTGCAGGTGTATGGTGTAGGAGGTAGGTTACTGAAAGCAGTGAAGAGTTTTTACGAGGACAGTGAGGCTCAAGTTAGAGTATGTAGGAAAGAGGGAAATTATTTCCCAGTAAAAGTAGGCCTTAGACAAGGATGTGTGATGTCACCGTGGTTGTTTAATATATTTATAGATGGGGTTGTAAGAGAAGTAAATGCGAGGGTCTTGGCAAGAGGCGTGGAGTTAAAAGATAAAGAATCACACACAAAGTGGGAGTTGTCACAGCTGCTCTTTGCTGATGACACTGTGCTCTTGGGAGATTCTGAAGAGAAGTTGCAGAGATTGGTGGATGAATTTGGTAGGGTGTGCAAAAGAAGAAAATTAAAAGTGTATACAGGAAAGAGTAAGGTTATGAGGATAACAAAAAGATTAGGTGATGAAAGATTGGATATCAGATTGGAGGGAGAGAGTATGGAGGAGGTGAATGTATTCAGATATTTGGGAGTGGACGTGTCAGCGGATGGCTCTAAGAAAGATGAGGTGAATCATAGAATTGATGAGGGGAAAAGGGTGAGTGGTGCACTTAGGAGTCTGTGGAGACAAAGAACTTTGTCCTTGGAGGCAAAGAGGGGAATGTATAAGAGTATAGTTTTACCAATGCTCTTATATGGGTGTGAAGCATGGGTGATGAATGTTGCAGCGAGGAGAAGGCTGGAGGTAGTGGAGATGTCATGTCTGAGGGCAATGTGTGGTGTGAATATAATGCAGAGAATTCGTAGTTTGGAAGTTAGGAGGAGGTGCGGGATTATCAAAACTGTTGTCCAGAGGGCTGAGGAAGGGTTGTTGAGGTGGTTCGGACATGTAGAGTGAATGGAGCGAAACAGAGTGACTTTAAGAGTGTATCAGTCTGTAGTGGAAGGAAGGCGGGGTAGGGGTCGGCCTAGGAAATGTTGGAGGGAGGGGGTAAAGGAGGTTTTGTGTTCGAGGGGCTTGGACTTCCAGCAGGCATGCATGAGCGTGTTTGATAGGAGTGAATGGAGACAAATGGTTTTTAATACTTGACGTGCTGTTGGAGTGTGAGCAAAGTAACATTTATGAAGGGGTTCAGGGAAACCGGCAGGCCGGACTTGAGTCCTGGAGATGGGAAGTACAGTGCCTGCACTCTGAAGGAAGGGTGTTAATGTTGCAGTTTAAAAACTGTAGTGTAAAGCACCCTTCTGGCAAGACAGTGATGGAGTGAATGATGGTGAAAGCTTTTCTTTTTCGGGCCACCCTGCCTTGGTGGGAATCGGCCAGTGTGATAATAAAATAATAAAATAATAGTAATAATAGTAATAAAAATAATAGTGAAGTGTGGCAGTGTGTGTAAGTCCTGCCTGGCTCACACCTACCCTACACCACCCCCCACATACTGCAAACTTGGTTCTTATGAATACATCTTGCATATTACTGGCACCAGCAAAAGAAAGGTAAAGTGGAAATCAGTTTTCTTCCGTGGCATACAGAGTGTAGTAGGATACAGACAGGATGTCAGCACAGCATATCTGTGGGACATGTAAAAAAATCCTTGGAAGGAAATCCAGAATCACATGCATTCTATGCTCTTCAAAACACCATATCTCTTGTACTAGACTAAATACAGCCTCAAAAAATGACCTCAAACTAGCAAGGTGCTTCTGGTTGTGCAATAAAGATGTAGAACTTTGGGCAGGTATCAGAAAGGTACTAAGGAGAGTAATAAATTATAAAAATAATTAAGAAAACAAGGATGACCTCTTGGATAGTCTACCAAAAATATATAAAACATGGGAGCAAGAGATAGTGCATCAAAAAATGCAGAATGTCCATACCACAACAGATGACTCGAAACTATCTAGTCACCCACATGGTGCTAAGCCAGACCCATCCCCCAGTCATAGCACTAATACCCACAGTGCTGGTGCTGGCCCAGGCCCAGCCGCTGGCCCAGGCTCAGCCCCCAGCCCCAGTGCTGACCCAGACCCAGCCCCCAGCCTTACTGCCAGCCCAGACTCTCCTAGGGACACTACCAAAACCACCACAAAAACAGTAAATATACAACCATCTAGAACCGTAAATATACAACCATCATTGCACAAGACCGTGGCCCACAGTACAGATGTTGGAGAGGAGTCTCCTCCTTCTTCCTCTACTGGGGAAAGTAGATGGAATCCAGGACGGGGTGGCCCTGGCTTGGATACTGAGGATTATAGTGCAGTCCCAGAACCTGCAGAAATTGACAACACACCTCCCAACAATTCTCAACCAAAGGTGAATTTGTGCAATTATGCTTGGGGCATCTGTAAGCATCGAATAACAGGGAAAAAAAATGGGACATGCAACTTTGAGCATCCCAAAAAATGTAGCGACCTCCTGTCTAAAGGAGTGTGTCGTTCTTTTTCCTGTACTTTCTTTCACCCAAAAATGTGCCACTCCTCGGTCCTCCAGAAGCAGTGTTACAACATCGACTGCCCTGCATACCATCTAAAAGGGACCAGGAGGCACAGACCCCACAAGACAAACAATAGTAGCTACGACAACCCAACTCCAGGTGATTTTTTAGTGGCAGGAAACGGAAAAAGAAAATGGAATGAAATAAAAATAGTCCACCACCTCGGAGCCTTGTTGGACTGGAGGCGCAGCCAGTGGCCACCCATGGCCCTCCAGAATTACAACTACTGATGCCAATAACAAAATCCCCCCAACAAACACAGAATACAACCTCCTTCATATTTGCTAATATACAGGGCCTTAAGCCATCCACCAACAACAAAATACCTTTTATCAGTGGACTTCTAGAGGAGTCTAATGCAATGTTTGCAGCCTTCACAGAGAATCACACAAAAGATCACTTTGACAGTGAAATATGGTAAGTGGTTACAACCTTTTTAGATGCGACAGAAAAAACAGGCAACAAGGGGGGGTTGGCCTGTATGTCAAAGAGTCCCTTATCTGCACAGAGTTGCTGAACACCACAAATGAGGTAGTTGAAGTTCTATCAATAAAGATCGAGAACCAAAACCTAGTCATTGTGGTTGTATACAAGCCACCAGATGCAACCTCGCAACAGTTCAAGGAACAGCTACTGAAAATTGATTACTGTTTGGAAAACCTTCCAGCTCCATCCCCAAACATCTTACTGCTTGGTGATTTCAACCTAAGGCATAAAAAATGGAAGAATGTAGCAAATAATGTTATCGCTGAAACAATCCCCGGAGGTAGCGCAGATGAAAGGTCACACACACATGAGCTACTAAGTATCTGCAAAAAAACACACCTTAAGCCAGCAGATTGTGGAGCCAACAAGACTAGAAAACACACTTGACCTTATCTTCACAAATAATGAGGACCTGATAAGAGACATAAGAAAATAAAAAACGACTAATTCCGATCACAACCTAATCGAAGTCCAGACGTACATGCATAGGGGTCCTGATCAGCAGAATGCATGTACCTGTGAAGGTGTCTTCACAAAATACAACTTCAACAACAAGAACATCAACTGGGACCAGGTAAACCATGTCCTAAACGAAACATGTTGGGAAGATGTCTTAAATGACATGGATCCAAACCAGTGCCTTGAAAGGATCAACTTCCTGGCAGCCGAAGCATGTTCTAGGCATATTCCCCTAAGAAAGAAGAAGAGCAGGAGTAAACTGGAGAGAGAAAGAGGTTCCCTCTACAGAAGACGACGAAGAGTCACTGAGCTCCTCAGGAGTGCTAGAATATCTGATACACGAAAGGAGGCGCTGACCAGGGAAGTGGAAACTATTGAACTTAAATTAAATGACTCTTACAGGAACCAGGAGAGGCAGGAGGAGCTTAAAGCTATTGGTGAAATTGAAAGAAATTCAAAATATGTCTTTTCATATGCCAAAAACAAGGCAAATACCACATCTAGTATCGGGCCCTTACTCAGACAGGATGGGACTTACACAGATGACAACAAGGAAATGAGCGAAATATTGAAATCCCAGTACGACTCTGTGTTTAGTGAACCACTAATCGGTCTGAGGATCGACGACCCAAATGATTTCTTCATGAATGAGCCTCAAAACTCCATAAATGTATGCCAGATTTCCGACATTACCCTAACTCCGATAGATTTCGAAAAAGCCATTGACAACATGCCTATGCACTCAGCCCCGGGCCCAGACTCGTGGAACTCTGTTTTCATTAAGAACTGCAAGAAACCCCTCTCGCGTGCCCTAAGTACACTATGGATGAGGAGCTTGGACATGGGTGAAATTCCATAGCCACTTAAAACAACGGATATAGCCCCACTCCATAAAGATGGCAGCAAAGCATTAGCTAAGAACTATAGACCAATAGCTCTGACGTCCCACATCATAAAAATCTCTGAAAGAGTGCTAAGAAGCAGGATTGCAAATCACCTGGATTCCCAAAATCTGCACAATCCAGGGAAACATGGGTTCAGGGCAGGTCGCTCCTGCCTCTCACAACTACTGGATCACTATGACATGGCCTTGGATGCACTGGAAGAAAATCAGAATGCAAATGTAATATACACAGACTTTGCAGAAGCATTTGACAAATGCGATCATGGCGTAATAGCCTATAAAATACGTGCTAAAGGAATAACTGGGAAAGTGGGGAGATGGATCTTCAGTTTCCTAACAAATCGAACACAAAGAGTAGTGGTCAACAGAGTTAAATCGGAGGCTGCCATAGTGAAGAGCTCTGTTCCACAAGGCACAGTACTCGCCCCCATCTTATTCCTTATCCTCATATCAGACATAGACAGAGATACACACCACAGCCCCGTATCATCCTTTGCGGATGATACTAGGATCTGCATGAGGCTGTCATCTGCTGAGGACGCGGTTAACCTCCAAGAAAATATAAACAAAGTTTTCCAGTGGGCAACGGTAAACAATATGATGTTCAATGAGGACAAATTCCAACTACTCCGTTATGGAAAACTGGAGGAGATAATAACTAGAACAGAGTATACTACTGACTCCGGCCATACAATAGAGCGGAAAAATAATGTAAGGGACCTGAAAGTAGTAATATCTGAGGATCTCACTTTCAAGGATCACAACAGTGCCACGATCGCACGTGCAAAGAAAATGATAGGATGGATAATGAGAACTTTCAAAACGAGAGATGCCAAGCCAATGATGATCCTTTTCAAATCACTTGTTCTCTCTAGGCTGGAATACTGCTGTACATTAACATCTCCATTCAAAGCAGGTGAAATCGCAGATCTAGAGAGTGTACAGAGATCCTTTACTGCACGTATAAGTTCTGTCAAGCACCTTAACTACTGGGAACGCTTGGAAGCACTTGACTTGTACTCGTTGGAACGCAGGAGGGAGAGATATATCATAATCTACACTTGGAAAATCTTGGAAGGAATGGTCCCAAATCTGCACACAGAAATCACTCCCTACGAAAGTAAAAGACTGGGCAGGCGATGAAAAATGCCCCCAATAAAAAGTAGGGGCGCCATTGGTACACTAAGGGAAAACACCATAAGTGTCCGGGGCCCAAGACTGTTCAACAGCCTACCATCAAGCATTAGGGGAATTGCCAATAAGCCCCTGGCTGCCTTCAAGAGAGAGCTGGACAGATACCTAAAGTCAGTGCCGGATCAGCCGGGCTGTGGCTCGTACGTTGGACTGCGTGCGGCCAGCAGTAACAGCCTAGTTGATCAGGTCCTGATCCATCGGGAGGCCTGGTCATGGACCCTGCCGCGGGAGCGTTGATCCCCGGAATAACCTCCAGGTAACCATCCAGGTATTCTATATATATATATATATATATATATATATATATATATATATATATATATATATATATATATATATATATATATTATATTACATAATATGGTACAAAAGATTTAAGAGATATATTGTTGATATAAAGGTGGCATATACGGTACATGTTGTTACGTGTGTATCACCGACTATAGGGCGAAAATCTCATCCAGCTCCTCTGAGCTGGGGCGTGTGCCCAAAATACAGCAGGCATTAACCCTTTGAACAGCCGCACTGAGTCGCTGGAACAAAAAACTAGCTGCCCTGGGATCCTTAGTTACCCTGATGAGTCTTTTTCCCAGCTCCTTAAGGAATTTAGATGCATTCTTTCCCCATGAGCCAAGGGTCTCTGAGCCTATGGGAACAAACATATAATGATGGACAAGTTCTCCATATTTTCTAGACTTTTGGGACTCCCTGAAGCTGACAGCTGCCCCTCCTTCCTCCCTGGT
>NC_091308.1:34837410-34887410 GCF_038502225.1 Cherax quadricarinatus
ATAAACTATTCCACACTGATAGTGTCAACAGGAAGGGTGGTGGAGTGGCGATGTATGTCAGAGACACAGAATCTGTTTGGCTACAGTTTCTCGAAGGTAATGAAAAATTATTTTTGGGTGTGATTTATAGGCCACCAAACCTTGATAGGGAGAGCGGTAGGCTGCTACGGGACGAAATTCATAAGACGTCTAGATTTGAAAATGTTATGTTAAAAAGATGTTAACTTTAGACAAACTGATTGAAACAATATGACAGGAAATCTCGAGTGGCTTTCTTGATAGAGATCAGGATTGCTTTTTAAAACAGTTTGTGACAGAACCAACTAGAGGAAACAACCTGCTTGACTTGGCTCTTGCCAGCAAAGAATCACTAGTTAATAATCTTCAGGTTAATCATGAACTAGGGGACAGCGATCACAAATCACTTAGTTTCAATATATCATGGAATTACTCACATAACTGCAATCAAGTCGCTGTCCCAGTTTTCCGCTTGACCGACTTCATGGGACTGAGAAATTACCTGGGAATGACCTTACTATAGATCAGGTAGGTAGGGTTGGTCGCCAATATGACACATTTCAGAGCATAGTGGTAACTGCCCAGAGGACTTTTGAACTGGGTAGGGAAATTAGATCTAAAAAAATTATCCCAAATGGATAAACAGTAGATTGAAACATTTCATTGGTCAAAAGAGAGGCATATATAGGCGTATCGAGAGAAGGAAAGGGCAGTTAAGAAATCAATATATTCAATTAAAGAGAAATAAAAAAAGGAATAAGAAAAGCAAAAAGGGATTATGAGGCTAAAGTCGCCAGGGATTCGAAGACTAACCCAAAAGGGTTCTTTCAGGTATACAGAAGTAAGATTAGGGATAAAATAGGCCCTCTTAAGAGTAATTCAGGTCAGATCACTGTCAATGATAAGGAAATGTGTAAACTTTTCAGTACCCACTTCCTCTCAGTTTTTACTCAGGAAGATACTACAGAAATTCCAGAAATAATAAATTATGTAGAACAGGACGATAATAAACTTTGTACAATTTGGGTAACTAGTGACATGGTCCTCAGATAAATAGAGAAATTAAAACCTAAGAAATCCTCAGGTCCCGATGAACTGTTTGCAAGGGTTTTAAAAGAATGTAAAGAGGAACTTAGCAATCCTTTGGCTAGTCTTTTCAATATATCACTACAAACTGGCTTAGTGCCAGATAAGTGGAAAATGGCAAATGTAATACCTATTTACAAAGCAGGTGACAGATCCTTAACTTCGAACTATAGACCAACAAGCCTTACTTCTATAGTTGGTAAATTTATTGAATCAATACATGCCGAAGCAATTCGTAGCCATCTTGAAAGCCATAAATTGATTAATGAATCTCAGCACGGTTTCACAAAGGGGCGTTCCTGTCTTATGAATTTACTTTCTTCACTAAGGTATTTGAGGAGGTAGATCATGGTATTGAATATGATATTGTGCATATAGACTTCAGTAAGGCTTTCGATAGAGTTCCACATCAGAGGCTGTTGAGAAAACTTTAGGCACACGGAATAGGAGGAGAATTTTTTTCCTGAGTAGAGGCATGGTTGACAAATAGGAAGCAGAGAGTTTACATAAATAAGGAAAAATCAGAATGGGGGCACGTCACAAGCGGTGTTCCACAGGGGTCAGTGTTGGGCCCCCTGTTCACAATTTACATAAACGACATAGATGAAGGAATAAATAGTGACATAAGTAAGTTTGCTGATGAGGACATTAGAGCACTCCAGGATGAATTGAATAGACTGGTCGGAGAAGTGGCAGATGCAGTTTAATACAGACAAATGCAACGTTCTAAATGTTGGAGAGGAATATAACTATGCCTCATATACACTAAATAATTTAGATTTTATTATTACGGATTGTGAAAAGTATTTAGGGGTTCTGTTTAGCAGTAATCTGAAACCAAGACAACAGTGCATAAGTGTTCGCAATAAAGCTAACAGAATCCTTGGCTTCATAGCATGAAGTATAAATAATAGAAGTCCTCAGGTAGTTCAACTCTATATATCTTTGGTTAGGCCTCATTTTGATTATGCTGCACAGTTTTGGTCACCGTATTACAGAATGGACATAAATACACTGGAAAACGTACAAAGGAGGATGACAAAGTTCATCTCATGTATCAGAAATCTTCCCTATGAGGATAGATTGAAGGCTTTGAATCTGCCCTCTCTAGAAAGGCGTAGAATTAGGGGGGATATGACTGAGGTGTATAAGTAGATGTAAATAGCGTGATAAAAATATCTAGCATAGACAGGACTCGCAGCATTGGTTTTAAACTGGAAAAAATTCAGATTCAGGAAGGATATAGGAAAAACTGGCCAGTCAAGCTGATTTTCAAGACAGAAACAGTGCAAAACAAGATCCTGCAAGAGAAACCACTGCTGAAGGAATCGTCAACATACAGGAGGGTGTTCCTAGACCGAACAAGATCAGAATGACAGCAGCTGAGGGAGAGGACACAGAAGTGAAAGGTGGTAGGGAGAGAGATGACAGAATTAGCAGAGGACAACCAAAGTAGGGCAGAGCAACAAGTGCAAGCACACACAGAACCACCCCCAGAACCCCACCACCAAATACGCTGTCCAAACACAAACCACAATCAACACTTACAGCTCCCACCCCACACTATGCTAAGGCATTGTGTAGTTTTAAAAATAGGTTGGATAAAGACATGAGTGGGTGGGTGTGAGCTGAACCTGACTGGCTTGTGCTACTAGGTTGGATGCCGTGCACCTCTCTTAAGTAAATGTGACTGATCTAATTAGTTCAAGACATTGGCTTAAGCCAGTGGGAGAATTGGACCCGCCTCGTATGGGGCAGTAGGCCTGCTGCAGTGTTCCTTCTTTCTTATGTTTATATATATATATATATATATATATATATATATATATATATATATATATATATATATATATATATATATATATATGTATATGTATATGAAATACACACACACACACACACACACCTACACGAGGTGTTACCAAAAAAGTTCCTGGACTTGAATCTTTGCAGGTGTCCTGAGTGACAAATGGCGGTGGTGTTGACTGGACTGTTCAATATACTTCTTTGAGAAGTAGCAAAGCGGGTTTCATTGCGGTCTACTGATGTCTGACGGGCATTTTTTATCGTGTTGTCAGTGTGTTGCTGCATTTTTTATGCGTAACAGAATCGAATCTTTAACGAAGAGCAGCATGTGCATGTGGAATTTTGTTTCAAGCTTGGCGACGAAGCATTAAGTCAAAGGGTTTTGAATGGTTTTTCTCCAATTAAAGCACGACAAACGGCAGTTGAGGATGACGAACACTCTGGTTGTCAATCAACTTCAAAATCAGACGCCAACATTGAAAAAAAGTTAGAAAGGCTATTCACGAGAATCGTCTTTAAGAACATCGCAAGTGCTGTGGAAATTTCTTACGGGTCGTGTCAAAGCATTTTGTCTGAAAATTTGAACATGAGGTGAGCGGCTGCAAAATTATTGCTCCACTTACTGACTCAAGACAAGAAAGACCATCGTTTCTTAGACAAAAACATGGCAGTCGTCCCCTGCCCCCGAAAACCGAGCCTCCCCCCGTCACCTCTTTCTCTTCCCAAAAATAAAAATAGCACTCAAGGGTCGGCGTTTTAACGACGTGGAGGACAGAATCACAGGAAAGGAAAGAATTCCAGAAATGTTTTGAGAAGTGGCTGGGATCAGTGTACAGCCTCCTAAGGAGAGCACGTCCAGGGAGACAACTTCAATTAGCTGATTAAATAAGCCTATACATTTTATTCGCGGGAGTCCAGAAACTTTCTGATAGCCCCTCGTATAGTCATTGGATTGTAGAGAATTTGAAATGGAATATACTAATTAAAGGAAATCTGAGAAATATTTAAAACTCTAGTCTTTATGGCGATTTTAGTGAATCTAGTGAGCCATTATTTATAAAAATTTTCTAGGCCTTTTTTTTATAGTCAGTCATATACTCAGGTACGATGTTCTTTTCTTCTTCCAGGGTTTTCATTTATAACTTAACTGCTCATTCAGTGTGCTTCAGATTTTGATTGTCATTGAACGATAACTATGGAAAGGCTTATGGAATTATTAGGATAGGTAAGAGCTCTTATATTAATTTTAAAAACCAATTCTTTATATTGGCTTCCATCAGATAACATGAGATAGTCTTTATTATGAACACAAATATTTTCAAAGGCCTGTTGTACCTGGCTGTGCAGACACCATCTTAACAGGCAGTTAACAGAGCAATCAAGAAGAGAATTAGGAATAAAACACATACCAGATATTAGTTTTTGATTTACCATATTTTTCCACCACCAAACTTATATGCAATTATTTACACTATTCATGTTGGGTGTAACCCACAAGGTAAGTAAGGTTTTTAAAGAGTTAATCGGAAGCCTCACTGCTATTGCTTTAAATACCCATACAGAAGATCAATTCCAGTATGGACTTAAGTGTCTGAGAGTCCATGGCTGCAAGGTAGTTTTCCTCCCTTTCTCCATCCCTCCTCCAGAACACGTAGAACCTCCGGCATAGCTTGTAGTTACCCCATATTCAGAAGGTGCACTCATTCGAATAAGCAATGAACTATTGACTTTCAAAGTTAGCTTCTGGTGATACGCAGAAAGGGAGTTCGGTGTGATGTACGTCCAATATAATATTTCCAGTCAGCGTACACCACAACCTTTTCTGATTGACTTCATATTTTCAACACTTTTTATCCTACTTAGGATAAGATTGAGTTAGTCTGTTACTAGACAGTGTGGGCGCTATTTCGTCAGTTTTATTTGTAAAATGGTAAGATAATTTTTTCCGTGAAATAATCTGATTAGTCTTCAATGACAGATGCATCTCAAGAACAGGATGATAGTTTCTGGGTTTAAGAAGGAAATTTTGCTAAGGGCAGCCCATGGTTCGACCAAATATGTAGAGAAGATAGCCCAAAACTACACGATCATGGAAAAAACTGCAGAAAGCAAAGAGAACACAGAGAAGCGAGGAGAACGGTTAAAAGAAATGTGCAAGAAGAGAAGCTTAGTGACAGTTTGATATAGACAGCATCAAAGCTCAAGTCTGAACAGAGAATGTTTCTCAGTCATGTCAGAGGAAAGACTGACGAAGGAATAAGGAAAGCTCTAGATAAAATAATAAGGCAATTGGTGAAGAGGTGAGCAAACGATTTAAAGAGATTATCTCAGTAGAAACTGGGTAACAAAAGCGAGTCAAAATGAAAGGATGTTTCAGTGGCGATTGGACACCATACACACAACAGGGAAAGAGGTGAAAAAGCTTTTGAGTGAGCTGGATACATCAAAGGCGATGATACCCAACAAGGTGCGACCATGGATCCTGCGAGAGAGCAGAAGCACTGCTCGAGCCATTGGTTAATAAGCAGACGTCGCTGCATACAAGACAAATGCCAGAAATTTGGAATACAGCCAATGAAGCTTTTATAATTAGAATAAATGGCAAATAAATCATATAAGGTAATGAGAAGATAATCAGAAGGTGGTGTGCAGCACTTGTAGAAAAGTGATTAAAAACCACAAGTACTAGTTTATAAAAAACATGCTCACGCGTGCGCTCGCGCACACACACACATACATACATACATACATACATACATACATACATACATACATACATACACACACACACACACACACACACACACACACACACATTAGGTCACATACTCCCCCCCTCACTCCCAGAGAACTACAAAGGGATTTGGACAGGCTGCAGACCTGGTCCAGCAATTGGCTCATGGAGTTCAACTCCAAGTGCAAAGTGATGAAGATTGGGGAAGGGCAAAGAAAACCGCAGACGGAGTACAGTCTAGGGGGCCATAGACTACCAACCTCACTCAAGGAATAAGATCTTGGGGTGAGTATAACACCGGGCACATCTCCTGAGGCGCACATCAACCAAATAACTGCTGCAGCATATGGATGCCTAGCAAACCCAAGAACAGCATTCCGCCATATTAATAAGAAATCGTTCAGGGCCCTGTACACTGTGTACGTTAGGCCCATATTGGAGTATGCGGCACCAGTTTGGAAACCACATCTAGTCAAGCTCGTAAAGAAACTAGAGAAAGTGCAAAGGTTTGAAGCAAGACTAGTCCCAGGGCTAAGGGGTCTGTCCTACGAGGAGAGGTTAAGGGAAATCGACCTGACGACACTGGAGGACAGGAGAGATAGGGGGGATATAATAACGACATATAAAATACTGAGA
Source organism: Cherax quadricarinatus (assembly GCF_038502225.1). NCBI lineage: Eukaryota > Metazoa > Arthropoda > Malacostraca > Decapoda > Parastacidae > Cherax > Cherax quadricarinatus. The sequence goes on from NC_091308.1 coordinate 34,843,691, forward strand.
GTAATTGACAAGGTGGGCAGAGACAGAATGTTCCAGAGATGGGACAGCAACAAGGGAACGCAGTTGGAAGTTAAAGACACAAATGAATCACAGAGATGTTAGGAAGTATTTCTTCAGTCACAGAGTAGTGAAGAAGTGGAATAGTTTGGGAAGCGATGTAGTGGAGCCAGGATCCATTCATAGCTTGAAGCAGAGGTATGATAAAGCTCATGGTTCAGGGAGAGTGACTCAGTAGCGCTCAGTGAAGAGGGACCAGGAGCTATGAATCGACCCCTGAAATCACAACTAGGTATTTACAACTAGGTGAGTACACACAAACAGCACACACCCACATTACAACACCTAACCTGTCTGACTGTGTCTCTCCCCCCCCTTCCCACTCTCCACCTCTCCATCGCTCTGTCCCCATCTCTCTCCCCCTTACAACTCTCCCACACCTTACGACACCTAACCCATAAAAAATGGTGTAAGGGGAGGCGAAGGTGAAGAGGGGGATAGGTCCCATGCAGAGGCACGACCATACCAACAAGAGCTACAGGAAAAAAAAGAGAGACAATGGCCACGTACCAACGAGACCCAGAGACGCTGTGGGAGAGGCAGTGGAAGGATAGGGAAAAATCAGTGTTTATTCATGGGCGTCAGGAGAGCGAGGGGAGGGCACAATGCAAGATGGCAGGAAGAAAAACAGGAGATTGAAAACATTAAAGAAATAGGTGACGAAGACACGATTGAGATATTAAATTTTAAGAGAATAGGGAGGTACTTAAAGGGGGAAAAACTGGCCAGTCAAGCTGATTTTCGAGACAGAAACAGAGCAAAACAGGATCCTGCAAGAGAAACCACAGCTGAAGGAATCATCATACAGAAGGGTGTTCCTAGACCGAGACAGAACAAGATCAGAATGACAGCAGCTGAGGGAGAGAATGCAGAAGCAAAAGGTGGTAGAAAGAGAGAGAAGGACAGAATTAGCAAAGAACAACCAAAGCAGGGCAGAGCAACAAGTGCAAGCACCCACAGAACCACCCCCAGAACCCCACAACCAAATACGCTATCCAAACACAAACCACAATCCACACTTACAGCTCCCACCCCGCACTATGCTGAAGAATCCTCACAACATACAGCCAGGTCCTCCCCTCTAACAGATCCCCCAAAACACAGTGTTTTAGCGGAAACTAAAAGTATGGTACACCAACGCTAATGGAATAATGAATAAGTGGGAGGAGTGGCAAGAAAGAGTCAAAGAGGCATCTCCGGACATAATAGCTCTCACAGAAACTAAGCTTACAGGAATGATAACAGATGCCATATTAGCAACAGGATATCAGATCCTGAGGAAAGACAGAGCACTGCTCATCAAAAACTGAAGGGATTTTGATGAGATGGAGAGAAGAAACAGTGGAGAAGCAAGAGACTACATAATAGGAACCATTCAGTTTGAAAGTCCCAAGGTGCTAATTGCAGTGATGTATAACCCACCACAGAACAACAGGAGACCATGGCAAAAGTATGATGAGAGTAATAGAGCAATGGTTGACACACTGGCTGAAGTGGCCAGAAGGGTCATACGAGCAGGGCAAAGCTACTGATCATGGGTGACTTCAACCACAAGGAAATCTACTGGGAGAACCTGGAGCCACATAGGGGCCCAGAAACATGGAGAGCTAATATGATGGAGGTGGTACTGGAAAACCTCATGTACCAACACGTAAAGGACACTACCAGAGAGAGAGAGGAGAGGATGAACCAGCAAGAATGGACCTAGTATTCACCTTGAGTCATGCAGATATTGAGGCCATCACATATGAAAGACCCCTCGGGGACTGTGATCACGTGGTTCTGAGCTTACAATTGGAGAGGGAAGCAGGAAGGGCAGGACAATTGAAGCCAAACTACAAGAGAGAGGACTACAGAGGCATGGAAAATTTCCTGCATGGGGTTCAGTGGGACAGAGAACTGGCAGGGAAGTCAGTAAATGAGATGATGGAATATGTGATGATGATATGCAGGGAAGCCGAGAGGTTTGTACCCAAGGGTAACAGAAATAACGAGAAAGCCAGAATGAACATATGATTCATGAAAAGGTGTAGAGGCGCCAAAACCAAGTGGGTTAGAGAATGGAAAAAGTATAGAAGGCAATGGACCCAAGAGAATAAGGAGAGCAGTCGTAGAGCCAGAAATGAATATGCACAGGTAAGAAGGGAGGCCCAACGACAATACCAAAATAACATAGCGAAAGTCAAATCTGACCCGAAGCTGTTGTACAGCAACACTGAGATGAAAACAACAGTCAATGAGGCTGAGGAAGGAAGGAGGGAAGATCACAAGAAACGACCGTGACGTATGTGAGCAGCTCAACAGGAGAGTCAAAGAAGTGTTTACAGAGGAGACAGGAGGGTCTCCAGAAATAATGAGAGGTGGGGTACACCATTAAGTGTTGGACACAATACATACAACTGAATATGAAGTGAAAAGGCTGCTAAGCGAGCTAGATATCTCAAAGACGATTGGGCTGGATAACATCTCTCCATGGGTCCTGAGAGACTGAGCAGACACACTATGTGTACCACTAATAACAATCTTCAACTTATCTATGGAAACAGGGAGACTACTTAAGGTATGGAAGACAGCAAATGTAGTCCCAATTTTTAAAAAAAAAAAAGTCAGACATGAAGCACTAAACTACAGACCAATGTCACTGACATGTATACTATGCAAAGTCATGGAGAAGATTATAAGGAGAAGAGTGGTGGATCACATAGAAAGAAATGAGCTTATCAACGACAGCCAGCATGGTTTCAGGGATGGGACATCCTGTGTCACAAACCTACTGGAGCTCTGCGACAGGGTGACAGCAGAAATACAAGAGAGAGGTGAGGAGTAGATTGCATTTTCTTGGACTGAAAGACGGCGTTTGACACAGTTCCACACAAGAGATTTGTGCAAAAGCAGGGATAACAGGGAAGGCACTACAATGGATCAGGTAATATCTGTCAGGAAGACAACAGCTAGTGATGGTACGTGGCGAGGTGTCAGAGTGGGCACCTGTGACGGGCGGGATTCCATCGGCGTCAGTCCTAGGACCGGTGCTGCTTCTGGTATTTGTGAACGACAAGACGGAAGGAATAGACTCCTAAGTGTCCCAGTTTGCAGATGATGTGAAGTTGATTTAAAGAATTCAATCGGACGAGGACCAGGCAGAACTACACAGGGATCTGGATAGGCTGCAGGCCTGATCCAGCAACTGGCTCCTGGAGTTCAACCCCACCAAGTGCAAAGTCAAGAAATTGGGGAAGGACAAAGAAGACCGAAGACGGAGTACAGTCTAGGGGGCCAGAGACTACAAACCTCACTCAATGAAAAAGGATCTTGGGGTGATTATAGCATCGGGCACATCTCCTGAGGTACACATAAACCAAATAACTGAGGCAGCATATGGGCGCCTAGCAAACCTAAGAACAGCGTTCCGACATCTTAATAAGGAATCGTTCAGGATCCTGTACACTGTGTACGTTAGCCCCATATTAGAATATGCAGCACGAGTTTGGGACACACACATAGTCAAGCACGTACGGTAAGTAATAAACTTGTTTACGACAAGACTAATCCTGGAGCTAAGGGGTATGTCCTACGAGTAGAGGTTAAAGGAAATAGACCTGACGACACTGGAGGACAGGAGAGATAGAGGGTGATATTCAATTCAATTCAATTCAAAGTTTATTCTCTATAAGGATTACAATGCTGAGTTTACAGAAATTTGGTTATTGTTTGGTTTACATGTAGTAAAATTGTGATTACAGAGTGTACCCCTAGAACGCTTAGCATGGCTAGGCATTTCGGGCATACTTAGTTTTATTCTTAATTGTAAAATATTACAAATTATGAGGTAAGTTGGTATTATGGCTAAGTGACTAAATACTAGTTTGTGAGTTTAGCAATGTGAATGCTTTTGTTTTGGCACAGTACATAGTTTCAGTATTGGAGTATCACAGGATTCATTATTTTAAGACTGAGATTAATATTTCTGTTTATGGTCAAATGAGTGAGTGAGTGTAAGTGTGAACCACCAGGTGGTATTCGTGTAGTTAGTTGACGGGGTGTATCAGGGAGATAAGATGTTTTCTAATGGTAGTTTTGAAGGTGATGAATGTGTCTGCAGTTCTAGAGTTCTCAGGTAGGGTATTCCAGATTTTAGGGCCTTTGACATACATTGAATTTTTGTAAAGGTTTCGTCGGACACGGGGAATGTCGTAGAGATGTTTGTGTCTGGTGTTATGCCTGTGGGTTCTGTCACAACTATCAAGAAAGCGTTTTAGGTCAAGGTTGATATTAGAGTTTAAGGCCCTGTAGATATAGATTGCACAGTAGTAAGTGTGGATGTACTGAACTGGGAGTAAGTTTAGATCTATGAAGAGTGGGGGGGGGGGTGTTGCCAGGGATGGGATTTAGTGATTATTCTTACTGCAGCTTTTTGTTGGGTTATTATTGGCTTTAGGTGTGTTGCTGCAGTTGATCCCCAAGCACAAATAGCATAGGTGAGGTATGGATAAATAAGTGAGTGGTATAGTGTGAGAAGGGCATTTTGCGGCACGTAGTATCGTATCTTGGAGAGGATCCCAACCATTTTGGATACTTTTTTGGCTATATGCTGGATATGGGTGCTGAAATTCAGGTTGTTGTCAAGGTATAAGCCTAGGAATTTTCCCCCATTATTTCTGGTAATTAGAGTGTTGTCAATCTTAATGTTAATTTGTGCATCTCCTGCTCTGCTACCAAGCATAATATAGTAGGTTTTGTCAGTGTTAAGCGTAAGTTTACTGGCTGTCATCCAAGTCGATATTTTAATCAGCTCCTCATTCACAATGGTGTTGAGGGTGGCAAGATTAGGGTGAGAGATGACATAAGTCGTGTCATCAGTAAAGAGAATGGGTTTCAGGTGTTGGGATACGTTTGGAAGGTCATTGATGTATATGAGGAAGAGCAGGGGACCAAGGACACTTCCCTGCGGAACTCCAGTATCAAGTGGCCGTGTTGCTGATGCTGTGTCTTTAATGGTGACGTACTGATACCTATTAGTAATGTAAGATTTGAAATAAGCAAGCGCATGGCCTCTTATACCGTAGTGATCAAGTTTGTGGAGTAGGATGTCGTGGTCTACTGTGTCAAAAGCGTTTTTTAGGTCAATAAAAATTCCTAGTGGATATTCCTTATTTTCCAATGCTGTGTAAAGCAGATCTAGCATTTTTATGATTGCATCATTAGTGCTTTTATTTTTCCTGAATCCAAACTGCCAGGGGTTGAGTATGTTTTGAGCCATTATAAATGAATACAGTCTCCTGTGCACGAGTTTCTCAAAGATTTTGGATAGCAATGGTAAGTTAGATATTGGCCTATAGTTGTTTAAGTCTGTAGGGTCACCACCTTTATGTATTGGTGTAACCCTTGCCATCTTGAGTAGTTTCGGGAAGGTGCTAGTCTCTATTGACTTGTTAAAAAGTAATGAAATAGCATGCGAAAGGAAATGGGCCGCTTGCTTGTACAGTAATGGTGGGACATGAGACAGATTCCCCGAGTTATTTTTAAGTGACTTTATGATCTCAATGACTTCCGTGGGCGCAGTTGGTGCAAGATAGAAGGAATTAGGGAAATTTCCATCTAGGTAGTCCCCGGCATGGGCATTGGTATTACCTGTATGTGGGATTTTACTGGCGAGATTAGATCCTATGTTTGAGAAGAAGTCGTTTATCTTGTTAGCTGTGTCAGTGGGATGTAGTGGTGTTTCATTAGGTTTAGTTAGGACAATATTCTTGGTTTTTCTCAGTTTGTGGGTCCCTAGAATCTGAGAGAGTGTTTTCCAGGTCTTTTTTATATCTCCTCTAGTGTCTGTGAATCTACTGGAGTAGTATAGTTGTTTGGCTTTCTTTATTACTTTGGTGAGAGCTGATGAATAGTGTTTAAGAGTATCTTTGTGTATTAAGCCCTGTCTATATTGCTTTTCATATTGGTGTTTCTTGTCAATGGATTTCAGAATGGTGCTGGTTAGCCATGGGCAACCAAGCCGTTTGTTTGTGATCTGTTTTGTTTTTATAGGACAATGTTTGTTGTATAGTCTAAGTAATTTGTTAAGAAAAATGTCTATCCAGTCATCAATACCATTGGCCTTGGAGAATTCTGTAGGCCAATCAACAGTCTCTAGGTCAGCTGTGAACTTCCTTACTGAGGCCTCGTCATGGAGTCTAAATGAGACTTTGTTGTATTCAAGTGGTGGTTTACTAATGTTTGTCAGGAGGAAGGTAGGGTAGTGGTCTGTAGTGCTATCTGTGATTATCCCTGATATGATAACGACTTACAAAATACTGAGAGGAATCGAGAAGGTGGACAGAGACAGAATGTTCCAGAAATTGGGCACAGCAACAAGAGGTCACAGTTGGAATCTGAAGACTCAGATGAATCACATGGATGTTAGGAAGTATTTCTTCAGTCACAGAGTTGTCAGGAAGTGGAATAGTATGAGAAGTGATGTAGTGGAGACAGGATCCATATATAGCTTTAAGAAGAGGTATGATAAAGGTCATGGAGCAAGAAGAGTGACTTGGTAGCGGCCAGCGAAGAGGCGGGGCCAGGAGCTGTGAATCGACCCCTGCAAACACAACTAGGTGAGTACAACTGAGTACACACACACACACACACACACACACACACACACACACACCGTCAGCAATATAAGTCAAGCTGGTGGCATCATGGACGAACCTCTCTTATGCTAATTTGGCATTCTGTCACCCAGCAGATTTTATTATAAGCATAACTTGAGGAGAATGAAAAATAATTGTTGTCCTAAGAACCGTGGGACATGATGTGTGTTTATATTTTTATGTTTATAATCTTAAATGTTGCTGTTTCACATTATTGTCGTTATTTTTATTTTAGCAACAGCAGCAGCAGTAGTAGTAGTTTTTAAGTGTTGCTTTTGCCTTTGTTATTGATATAATTTACATTATGCTAGCGTACCTTTGATAAGGTGGAAAACTCCTTCGTGGTAACACAGAAGTACACCTTCCCTGCTGAGCGCGGGTCCCACTCCGATGTTAATTACCAAGCTGTTAGCAAAACCATGTCTGTCCTGCTGATGTGTCATCTGTTTTTTTTTAGTTTGGTCCGTTTTTTCACTCCTGTTATAGATTTCTTTGTGACCGTCCATATATTTTTCTTCCAAATTACGATCCGTTTTCTTTTTCACTTGTCACTTGTTTTCCTTGTTGAGTGCATTTCATTTTTTTTCTGTCAGCCCTTTTCCTTCTGAACTACCTTCCATTTACTTTTTTTTTTTTTAGCCATCATCTTTTTACCTCAAAACTCCAATATTTTTTTTTACCTGTAATTTCTTTTCACCCACAATCTTTCTACTCTTCCATTTTGTGTTCCCTCTCCCATACTGCTGCACTAGAGCTTTTTTCCCCTTTAAATGTTTCCCCTCGTTACGTTTACCAGGTTTTTAATTCCTGTATAGTTTGCTTTCCATTCCGGGACTACACTTTGTTTTTCTTCGCTCCTCTTTCCCTCTACCCTTCTCCCCCTCCCCAAACAAGGTTTTCTTTCACATATCTACATTCCATTCTGCCTGTCTGTATGTCTCTCTCATTCCCCTTCCCTCCCCCACCAAGAGGGGAAACAAGAGGCCAAGGTTAGAAATTGTGGAAAAAGGGGAACTGAAGGTTTATTAAAAAAAATTCTTCGTAGTGTGATTGACCGATGGAATTATTTTGAAGAGGAAGTGTTACAACCACTGGAAATAATGAGGAGATTACTGAAGACGGGACACCACGGATATAGCTCTGCTCCTGTAGTTATAAATAGGAAATAACAAATAGGTAATAACTACCACAGTGCGCATCCTCTTCTCCCCCCACACTACACACACACACAGACACGCACACACACACACACACACACACACACACACAAACACACACACACAAACAGACAGACACACACACACACACACACACAATAGATGGGAGCAGTTTGAAGTCAACAGATTCCTATTGTTGGTTCAACAACTGCACCAGGACGATCAGTTGACAACGAGACAAGAGAGCCAATGAAAGCAGCAGTGGTAGAAGCAGAGAGTGGTGAAAGTTGTAGCAAAATTAGTAATAACCAAGAGGTAGAACCATTAGTAAGCAAGGTTTGTGAGTGTAAGTGGATTATCCTGAGTAGTTGAGACTGAAATAACACTAATTTACCGGAGGCAGTGGTTCTCCGCGTCTTCCATCCAGTTTCTTCTCTCCTGTAAATTCCATCCCATTTCTTTCCAACATGGTTTATGTTTTCCATGGTGTATGTTTTTAAACATGGTATATGTTTTTTTTTTCTAACTTGAAACCTGGTTTAACGCCGGGAATAACCAGAAGGAGTGGAATGTGGGAAGAGTGCCTTCTGCTTTTCTATCCTCTACTCTTCACACCAAGAGAATAAACGATAGACCTCAACCTAGATGGAAGTAAATAGTTCTCAGTAGATAGCCTCGCCGAGGACAAACAAGTCCACTGTTGACTGTTTTCCATGTACTCCCATGTACGTACACCACCACTATCTACACCACCACCAACCCTCCCCCACCACTGTCACTTTCACAGTGACAAGCTTTAGGAACTGAACGGAACAAATTGTTTCATCTTTGACCTATTCCCGTGCCTGCCATTTTTTTGTCTCTCCTGGCTGTCTCTTCTGGCTGTCTCTCTCTCTTGGCTGTCTCTCCCACTGCTGACGGCTGACAGGGGGCGTGGCGGGGGCGTGGTGTTGTAAAGGGGGAGTGACGGGGGCGTGACAAGGGCGTAACAGAGGCGTGACGGGGCGTAACAGAGGCGTGACGGGAAGTAACAGGCGCGACGGGGCTTAACGGGGACGTGAAGAAGGCCTTGACGGGATGGTAACGGGAGTTTGACGTTGATGGTGATCCAGTGACGGGGTGATAACGGGGTGTGACGTGGCTGTGACAGGGTGTGTGTGATAGGGACGTCACGGGACGCTTGACGGGGACATCACAGGGAGCATGACGGAGACGTCACAGGGTGTGTGACGGGCATCGAGCATAAAAGAATATATCTCTGTCGCTTGAAAGTGAGGGAAGCATGGATTTTCATTTCAGTTTTATCCGGCCTGACGTACTGGTCTGGAAGGAGGGAGGGATGGAGGGAGAGAGGGATGGAGGGAGAGAGGGTGGAAGGAAGAGTTGAAGGGAGAATGAGTGAAGAGATAAGGGAAAGAAGTAGTGAAACGTATAAGGTGAGAGAAAATTGCAAATTTAACCTAAATGATAAATACTACAGTAGTTTCAACAGGAGCACTGGAGTCACTATCACTCAGTACTTCCAACAGGAGCACTGGAGTCACTACCACTCAGTAGTTCCAACAGGAGCACTGGTGTCACTACCACTCAGTAGTTTCAACAGGAGCACTGGTGTCACTACCACTCACTAGTTTTAACAGGAGCACTGGAGTCACTACCACTCAGTAGTTCCAACAGGAGCACTGGAGTCACTATCACTCAGTAGTTTCAACAGGAGCACTGGAGTCACTACCACTCAGTAGTTCCAACAGGAGCACTGGAGTCACTACCACTCAGTAGTTCCAACAGGAGCGCTGGAGTCACTACCACTCAGTAGTTCCAACAGGAGCGCTGGAGTCACTACCACTCAGTAGTTCCAACAGGAGTACTGGAGTCACTAGCACTCAGTAGTTCCAACAGGAGCGCTGGAGTCACTACCACTCAGTAGTTCCAACAGGAGCACTGGTGTCACTACCACTCAGTAGTTCCAACAGGAGCACTGGAGTCACTACCACTCAGTAGTTCCAACAGGAGTACTGGAGTCACTATCACTCAGTTCCAACAGAAGCGCTGGAGTCACTACCACTCAGTAGTTCCAACAGGAGCACTGGAGTCACTACCACTCAGTAGTTCCAACAGGAGCACTGGTGTCACTACCACTCAGTAGTTCCAACAGGAGCACTGGTGTCACTACCACTCAGTAGTTCCAACAGGAGCACTGGTGTCACTACCACTCAGTAGTTCCAACAGGAGCACTAGTGTCACTACCACTCAGTAGTTCCAACAGGAGCACTGGTGTCACTACCACTCAGTAGTTCCAACAGGAGCACTGGAGTCACTATCACTCAATAGTTCCAACAGGAGCACTGGAGTCACTATCACTCAGTAGTTCCAACAGGAGCACTGGTGTCACTACTACTCAGTAGTTCCAACAGGAGCACTGGTGTCACTACCACTCAGTAGTTCCAACAGGAGCACTGGTGTCACTACCACTCAGTAGTTCCAACAGGAACACTGGTGTCACTACCACTCAGTAGTTCCAACAGGAGCACTGGTGTCACTACCACTCAGTAGTTCCAACAGGAGCACTGGAGTCACTACCACTCAGTTCCAACAGGAGCACTGGTGTCACTACCACTCAGTAGTTCCAACAGGAGCACTGGTGTCACTACCACTCAGTAGTTCCAACAGGTGCACTGGTGTCACTACCACTCAGTAGTTCCAACAGGAGCACTGGAGTCACTACCACTCAGTAGTTCCAACAGGAGCACTGGAGTCACTACCACACAGTAGTTCCAACAGGAGCACTGGTATCAATACCACTCAGTAGTTCCAACAGGAGCACTGGTGTCATTACCACTCAGTAGTTCCAACAGGAGCACTTGTGTCACTACCACTCAGTAGTTCCAACAGGAGCACTAGTGTCACTACCACTCAGTAGTTCCAACAGGAGCACTGGTGTCACTACCACTCAGTAGTTCCAACAAGAGCACTGGTGTCACTATCACTCAGTAGTTCCAACAGGAGCACTGGTGTCACTACCACTCAGTCGTTCCAACAGGAGCACTGGTGTCACTACCACTCAGTCGTTCCAACAGGAGCACTGGTGTCACTACCACTCCCTAGTTCCAACAGGAGCACTGGTGTCACTACCACTCCCTAGTTCCAACAGGAGCACTGGTGTCACTACCACTCAGTAGTTCCAACAGGAGCACTGGTGTCACTACCACTCAGTAGTTCCAACAGGATCACTGGTGTCACTACCACTCAGTAGTTCCAACAGGAACACTGGTGTCACTACCACTCAGTAGTTCCAACAGGAGCATTGGTGTCACTACCACTCAGTAGTTCCAACAGGAGCACTGGTGTCACTACCACTCAGTAGTTCCAACAGGAGCACTTGTGTCACTACCACTCAGTAGTTCCAACAGGAGCACTAGTGTCACTACCACTCAGTAGTTCCAACAGGAGCACTGGTGTCACTACCACTCAGTAGTTCCAACAAGAGCACTGGTGTCACTATCACTCAGTAGTTCCAACAGGAGCACTGGTGTCACTACCACTCAGTCGTTCCAACAGGAGCACTGGTGTCACTACCACTCACTAGTTCTAACAGGAGCACTGGTGTCACTACCACTCCCTAGTTCCAACAGGAGCACTGGTGTCACTACCACTCAGTAGTTCCAACAGGAGCACTGGAGTCACTACCACTCAGTAGTTCCAACAGGAGCACTGGAGTCACTACCACACAGTAGTTCCAACAGGAGCACTGGTGTCACTACCACACAGTAGTTCCAACAGGAGCACTGGTGTCACTACCACTTAGGAACTACCATCTCTCATGAAGAAAGACCTAGGCAACTCCTGTTTTGTGCTTGCCATCTCGGGCGATAAATAAGACACAGAAGATATCTGAAACACTGCTGGCAAAAGTGTAGAAGTCTTCAAGAGGAAACTGGACATGTATAATCACCAGGTGCTAGATCACCCAGGCTGTGATAGATATCTGGGTCCGCGGGCCACCAGCAGCAATAGCCTGGTTGACCAGACAAGCATCAGACGAGCTTGGACAAAGGCTTTGGGAGTAAAAAAAAAACTCAGAACTCTTCAAAGGTATATCAGAGGCATGTGCAACACAAAGGTAACTTTATACTGAAGATTTTTTTCCATCCAGAGGCTATATCATTACTGGTGCCTTGGTATACAGAGTATCGAGCCTCCACCACTCCATGAACTACACGCAAACATCAAAATGGCCTAACAAACACAGGGAAGAAGTGATAAAACACTAAGTAAATAAGTATTCATATGTGGTAGAATGTATAATGTGTGTATGCAGGGAGAACTGTGAACATCAAGAAGACGGACTAAGAGGTTAACAGTTTACTATAAATAAAATACATGCATAATTTAAGTCATATTTAGGAAATTATGTATTTGAAATAATACATTAACTAAGAATATAACAAAGAACAGGAAAAGACATTTCTCTTGGACTTTTTTTTTTTTTTTTTTTTTTTGAAGAATCAACACAGTTGGGATAGTTGATAACTTTTATGACAGAAGAAATAGAAGAAAAAGAAAAAGAATTGAGGAATAATGGGTCGATCCCTTACGGAAGATATAGGTTTTTCTTACTTCGTAAAAATATAGAAAAGAAAAATAAATAAAACCCAATAGAATTAGGAAATGAGGTTAAAGTTGAACATTAAAAGCAGTAGCTTTGAACTGTACGATCAATAATAAAAAATGCGAACAAAAGATAATCCTAAATAAAGCAAATAAGAACATTTTAATAAGCTTAAGACTGACCTTGAGAAATATTAACAATAACAACAAGAACGTGAACAATATTAACGCGTAAGTTTAAATAGTGAAGAAGAGTCCAGAGCCACGGGCAGTAGCAGGAGAGACAGTAGGGGGAGACAACTCTCCCTCACTGAACACCTTCCAGCAGAGTAGCAGGTCAGGACTGCAGCTGGAGTGGTTATGAGGAATGAAGTAATACACACAGCGTGAAGTGTTTGTCGAACATTGCAGTAAAGAGCCTCCACACTGAGGAACCAGGAGTTACCGTGGACGGTGAAAGCAAGGCACATAATCTGGTAGAGAAGTTAGTGAATGAAGACTGGCTGTTTTCCATTCAACAAGTAGTAGTGTGTCCCATTATGAGATGGAAGTTATAAGTGTATTAGAGTAAGCAGGTGAAACTTCATAAAAGCCGACACTAAACGCTGATGCTGTGAGACGACTCCCAAGGGTTAAGAAGGCTGGCTTCCCCACACTGAGAGTTGTTGCAGGAGTTAACTAGTTCAACATATACAAAACCATATGGACTAAGGGAATGAATGGCAACATTTACTATACACAGTAAATTATCACGGAATATGTTAAAGGCCATTAAAATTAATAAGAGAGATAAAAATGTTACAAAATCTAGGTTACGAAACTAGGGACAAAAGTCGAGAAGAGTAAAAGCTGTAAACAGAGATTAAGCAGTACCAAAATACACTTAAATAACCGAAATTATACAGAGGAGTGATTTTTACGAGCACTCTGGAAACAGAGGGTCAAGTGCCCTAACAAAACTGTGGCCCACGCATCATTCAGCAGGGTAGTTCGAGAGGTAAACTGGAAGGAGGCGCTGAAACAAACACACATCTTTACATAAGCTCGTCCACAGGCAAACGATCTACACCTCACTCATTGACACAATAACATAGGGAACTTGTGAGGAAACCTTCGTGGAGTGCAGACGTGTCACTCTCGTTCGCTCTCTCTGCCTCGAGTATCAGTCATGATCCCATCCCTTTCTAGGCATGCTTATCCTCATCATACACACAGCTCGTAGGGCAATTGGTCGGGGCACCATATATCAGCTTTCCTGAGATTCAGGGAAGCCTGTCATTGTTGACTCAAGTAGAGGGACAGTGTGGGCGTCTGGCTCCGCCGGGTAAAGGCGTAATCTGGAACATATTGTTTCAGTTTCTTTTTTTATTTTTAGGAGAAAACTTTCTTTCCTCTCTATTACCCACCCAGATTTGGGCTATATGTTCACCTGACTTCTGGAAGCAGCATTTGAACAACACAAGCCGTCGTAGGCCAAATAAAGTAACAACAACCTCAACATTCACACTGGATTTTAAATGCAAAAGCCAATGTTTCCCTCTCTAATAATAATAATAATATGCGATGAAGTGGGGAGTAAACGTAATCCACATACTAATTAATAATCCAATTACTGTATAGGTGTTACGGACGCAGCGTACATAATTATTTCCTATGAGGCACAATCATAATGTGTGTACTCACCTAGTTGAGGTTGCGAGGGTCGAGTCCGAGCTCCTGGCCCCGCCTCTTCACTGGTCGCTACTAGGTCACTCTCCCTGAGCCGTGAGCTTTATTATACCTTTGCTTAAAGCTATGTATGGATCCTGCCTCCACTACATCGCTTCCCAAACTATTCCACTTACTGACTACTCTGTGGCTGAAGAAATACTTCCTAACATCCCTGTGATTCATCTGTGTCTTCAACTTCCAACTGTGTCCCCTTGTTACTGTGTCCAATCTCTGGAACATCCTGTCTTTGTCCACCTTGTCAATTCCTCTCAGTATTTTGTATGTCGTTATCATGTCCCCCCTATCTCTCCTGTCCTCCAGTGTCGTCAGGTTGATTTCCCTTAATCTCTCCTCGTAGGACATACCTCTTAGCTCTGGGACTAGTCTTGTTGCAAACCTTTGCACTTTCTCTAGTTTCTTTACGTGCTTGGCTAGGTATGGGTTCCAAACTGGTGCCGCATACTCCAATATGGGCCTAACGTACACGGTGTACAGGGTCCTGAATGATTCCTTATTAAGATGTAGGAATGCTGTTCTGAGGTTTGTTAGGCGCCCATATGCTGCAGCAGTTATTTGGTTGATGTGCGCTTCAGGAGATGTGCCTGGTGTTATACTCACCCCAAGATCTTTTTCCTTGAGTGAGGTTTGTAGTCTCTGGCCCCCTAGACTGTACTCCGTCTGCGGTTTTCTTTGCCCTTCCCCAATCTTCATGACTTTGCACTTGGTGGGATTGAACTCCAGGAGCCAATTGCTGGACCAGGTCTGCAGCCTGTCCAGATCCCTTTGTAGTTCTGCCTGGTCTTCGATCGAGTGAATTCTTCTCATCAACTTTACGTCATCTGCAAACAGGGACACCTCAGAGTCTATTCCTTCCGTCATGTCGTTCACAAATACCAGAAACAGCACTGGTCCTAGGACTGACCCCTGTGGGACCCCGCTGGTCACAGGTGCCCACTCTGACACCTCGCCACGTACCATGACTCGCTGCTGTCTTCCTGACAAGTATTCCCTGATCCATTGTAGTGCCTTCCCTGTTATCCCTGCTTGGTCCTCCAGTTTTTGCACCAATCTCTTGTGTGGAACTGTGTCAAACGCCTTCTTGCAGTCCAAGAAAATGCAATCCACCAACCCCTCTCTCTCTCTTGTCTTACTGCTGTCACCATGTCATAGAACTCCAGTAGGTTTGTGACACAGGATTTCCCGTCCCTGAAACCATGTTGGCTGCTGTTGATGAGATCGTTCCTTTCTAGGTGTTCCACCACTCTTCTCCTGATAATCTTCTCCATGATTTTGCATACTATACATGTCAGTGACACTGGTCTGTAGTTTAATGCTTCATGTCTGTCTCCTTTTTTAAAGATTGGGACTACATTTGCTGTCTTCCATGCCTCAGGCAATCTCCCTGTTTCGATAGATGTATTGAATATTGTTGTTAGGGGTACACATAGCGCCTCTGCTCCCTCTCTCAATACCCATGGAGAGATGTTATCTGGCCCCATTGCCTTTGAGGTATCTAGCTCACTCAGAAGCCTCTTCACTTCTTCCTCGGTTGTGTGCACTGTGTCCAGCACATGGTGGTGTGCCCCA
This sequence comes from Cherax quadricarinatus, assembly GCF_038502225.1. Classification (NCBI taxonomy): domain Eukaryota; kingdom Metazoa; phylum Arthropoda; class Malacostraca; order Decapoda; family Parastacidae; genus Cherax; species Cherax quadricarinatus. Next base: position 34,859,448 of record NC_091308.1, read on the forward strand.
CCTCTCCGTCTTTCTGGAGCCCCTTCTGTCTCCTCTGTGAACACTTCTTTGAATCTCTTGTTGAGTTCCTCACATACTTCACGGTCATTTCTTGTTGTCTCTCCTCCTTCCTTCCTTAGCCTGATTACCTGGTCCTTGACTGTTGTTTTCCTCCTGTTTCCGCCTGATGTGGTGTGTGTGTGTGTGTGTGTGAGAGAGAGAGAGAGAGAGAGAGAGAGAGAGAGAGAGAGAGAAATACAAAAGCTTGTCTCCCTGAATTTCGCTCAGAAAACAAACACACACACACACACACACAAATGCAAAGTCATGAAGATTGGGGAAGGGCAAAGAAGACCGCAGACACAATATAGTTTAGACGGCCAAAGACTCCAAACCTCACTCAAGGAAAAAGATCTGGGGGTGAGTATAACACCGAGCATATCTCCTGAGGCGCACATCAATCAGATAACTGCTGCAGCATACGGGCGTCTGGCAAACCTACGGATAGCGTTCCGATACCTCAGTAAGGATTCGTTCAAGACTCTGTATACCATTTACGTCAGGCCCATACTGGAGTATGCAGCACCAGTTTGTAATCCACACCTAGTCAAGCACGTCAAGAAATTAGAGAAAGTGCAAAGGTTTGCAACAAGACTAGTCCCAGAGCTAAGGGGATTGTCCTACGAAGAAAGGTTGAGGGAAATCGGACTGACGACACTGTAGGACAGGAGTTTAGGGGAGACATGATAACGACATATAAAATACTGCGCGGAATAGACAAGGTGGACAAAGACGGAATGTTCCAGAGAAAGGACACAGACACAAGAGGTCACAGTTGGAAGTTGAAGACTCAGATGAATCAAAGGGATGTTAGGAAGTATTTCTTCAGTCATATAGTAGTCAGGCCGTGGAATAGCCTAGAAAGTGACGTAGTGGAGGCGGGAACCATACATAGTTTTAAGGCGAGGTATGATAAAGCTCATGGGGCAGGGAGAGAGAGGACCTAGTAGCAATCAGCGAAGAGGCTGGGCCAGGAGCTATGAATCGACCCATGCAACCACAAATAGGTGAGTACAAATAGGTGAGTACACACACACACCTACCTGGTAATTGCAGTGATGTATAAACCACCACAGAACAGCAAGAGGCCAAGAGTGTGAAGAGAGTAATAGAGCGATGGTTGACACACTGGCTGCAGCGGCCAGAAGGGCTCACGCGAGCAGGGCAAAGCTGCTGATTATGGGTGACTTCAATCACAAGGAAATCGACTGGGAGAACCTGGAGCCACCTGGGGGCCTAGAAACGTGTTGGGCTAAGATAATTGAGGTGGTACTGAAAAAACTCATGTACTAACTGGTAAGGAACACTATTAGAGAGGAGAGCATGGACCAGCAAGACTGGACCTAGTATTCACTTTGAGTCGTGCAGATATTGAGGACATAAAATACGAAAGACCCCTCGGGGCCAGTGACCACGTGGTTCTGAGCTTCGAATACATAGTAGAGCTACAAGTGGAGAGGGAAGCAGGAAGGGCAGGACGAATAAAGCTAAACTACAAGAGAGGGGACTACACAGGCTTGAAGAATTTCCTGCACGGGGTTCAGTGGGACAGAGAACTGGTAGGGAAGTCAGTAAATGAGATGATGGAATATGTGATAACAATGTGTAAGGAAGCTGAGGAGAGGTTTGTACCCATGGGTAACAGAAATAACGAGAAAGCCAGGATGAACCCTTGGTTCACCCGAAGGTGTAGAGAAGTCAAAATCAAGTGTGCTAGAGAATGGAATTACAGAAGGCGAGCAGTCATAGAGCCAGAAATGAATACGTACAGGTAAAAAGGGAGGCCCAATGACAATACGAATATAACATAGCAGCGAAAGTCAAATCTGACCCGAAACTGTTGTACAGCCACATCAGGAGGAAAACAACAGTCAAGAACGAAGTAATGAGGCAGAGGAAGGAAGGAGGGGAGATCACAAGAAACGACCGCAAAGTATGTGAGGAGCTCAACATGAGATTCAAAGAAGTGTTTACAGAGGAGACAGGAGGGACTCCAGAAAGACAGAGAGGCGGGGTACACCATCAACTGTTGGACACAATACATTCAACCGAGAAAGTGAAAGGGCTGCTAAGTGAGCTAGATACTTCAGAGGCGATGTGGCAGGATAACATCTCTCCATGGGTCATGAGAGAGGAAGCAGAGGCACTATGTGTACCCCAAACAATGTTCAACACATCTATCGAAACAGGGCGACTACCTGAGGTATGGAAGACAGCAAATGTAGTCCCAATTTTTAAAAAGGAGAGACAGACAAAGCATTAAACTACAGACCAGTGTCACTGACATGTATAGTATGCCAAGTCATGGAGAAGATTATCAGGAGAAGAGTGGTGGAACACCTAAAAAGGAATGAGCTTATCAACGACAGTCAGAACGGTTTCAGTGACGGGAAATCCTGTCACAAACCTATTGGCGTTCTATGACAGATTAACAGCAATAAGGCATGAGGGAGAGAGGGGTGGGTAGATTACGTTTTCTTGGACTGCAAGACGGCGTTTGACACAGCTCCACACAAAAGATCAGGGAATACCTGTCAGGAAGACAACAGCGACTCATGGTATTTGGCGAGGTGTCAGAGTGGGCGCCTGTGACGAGCGTTGTTCCACCTGGGCCAATTCTAGGACCGGTGCTGTTTCTGGTATTTGTGAACTACATGACGGAAGGAATAGACACAGATGTGCCCATGTTTGCAGATGATGTGAAGTTGATAAGAAGAATTCAATCGAACGAGGACCAGGCAGAACTACAAAGGCATCTGGACAGGCTGCAGACCTGGCCCAGCAACTGGCTCCTGGAGTTCAACCCCACCAAGTGCAAAGTCATGAAGATTGGGGAAGGGCAAAGAAGACCGCAAACGGAGTACAGTTTAAGGGGCCAGAGACTACAAACCTCACTCAAGGAAAAAGATCTTGGGGTGAGTATAACACCAGGCACATCTGAGGCTCACATGAACCACATAACTGCTGCAGCATATGGGCGCCTAGCAAACCTGAGAACAGCATTCCGACATCTCAGTAAGGAATTGTTCATATCCCTTTACACCATGTTCGTTAGGCCTGTATTGGTGTACGCACCACCAGTTTGGAACCCACACCTAGCCAAGAGCGTAAGGAAATTAAAGATAGTGCAAATGTTTGCAACAAGACTAGTCCCGGAGCTACGGGGCGTGTCCTAAGAGGAGAGGTTAAGGGAAATCGACCTGACGACACTGGAGGACAGGAGAGATGGGGATGATATGATAACGATATACAGAATTCTGAGAGAAATCGGCAAGGTGGGCAGAGACAGGATGTTTCAAAGATGGGACACAGCAACTAGGGGTCACAGTTGGAAGCTGAAGACTCAAATGAATCACAGGGATGTTAGGAAGTATTTCTTCAGTCACAGAGTAGTCATGAAGTGGAAGAGTGTGGGAAGTGATGTAGTGGAGGCAGGATCCATACATAGCTTTAAGAAGAGGTATGATAAAGTTCATGGAGCAGGAAGAGTGACCTAGTAAAGACCAGTGAAGAGGCGGGGCCAGGAGCTGTGATTCGACCCCTGAAACCACAACTAGGCGAGTGTACACACACTTTTTTTTTGTAAGAGAAACAGTGGCAAGTCAAAGACACTCAAAAAACGGGAAGAGGAAGGGAATGATGGAGGCGGTTGGCCCTACCTGGGACGATAATGGATGGCCTGAAGACACACTTGAGAGAGGAGTTTGAGGGGAAAGTTCAGTTCCTTTCAGAGAGGATCTGTAGCAATCTTCAGTGGACAAAAATGGGATAAAATCAAAGAACAGAAAAACAGGGCAACTGTGGCAGATGGAAAGATATCCTGAAGTCGGAAGAAGAAATGGCGAGATTGAAGGATACAATAAAAGGAGGAATAATGAGAGAGGTTTTTGAAAGGCAGTTCAATTCCCTCCGTGAGGAAATGGTGGCAATAGAAAGAGGTTCTAGAAGAGGTAAATAGGAAACAAGAGCTGGAGGGGCCATGAAGATAATGAGAGGGTGGCTAGTAGGGGCAGAAACTGTGTGGGAAGGTGAGGGAGTCCAGGAGTTTGGAGAGAACAATGAAGGAAACTTACTGGCAATGATGCTCGCTGAAAATAGAGAGAATAAGGTGATGAGAGAGACAACAAGGGAAATGGTAGAAACAGACAAATAAATCTGAAAGGAGAGGCAGTGGGAGGAGGAAAGAGAGGTAATTGATAATCCAGGATCTCCAGGAGGTTGAAGGAAAGCCAGATAATAGGGGATGGGAAGATAAGGAGCAGGAGATTATATCGATCATGGAGTACACAGGCGGGGAATAAGTAAATGGGCAGATGGCGAACTTTCTAAGGATTGGAAAGTTCTGTAGCAAACGTCGCCCGATTAAATTAACCTCTTGTTCCATAAAGCTCGAGATAGGATCTTATGACACAGTGTGCCTTAAGACCTTGCATCACTACAGTGTCTTTCTAGACTGGGAAAAGACGATGACAGAGAGGCAAGAGCTAAGAAAGTATGTGAAAATCTGTCAAGAGCAGAGAAGAGCAGCATCAGAGGGTCAGGAGGTGTGGACACCAATCTCAGAGAACTCTAGATGCAAGATCTTTTTCCAGCTGAATCTTCTGTGGGACAATCCCTATCTCCCCAGCACGATCACTAACACCTACCCCCACCGTTAATCTTTCTCCACACACCTTCCCCCACCCCTTACCCCTCCCGGCCTTAAACCCTATCCCTAACCCCTCCCCAGGAGAGGGGCCGACACCATCCCTAGTCCAACTTCCCCACTCCTGCTGGATGAGCATCGTGGAGAGGAAGTAGACAAACCAGTGCATAGTAAGAGAAAATAGAATCAAAGTGTGGTACTCTAATGCATATGGTTTATCTAACAAGAGCAAAGGAACAGATACACCACCTAATAAGGCAAACGAACACCACAAGATCAGGCTCAGAGAAAGACAGGTCACACAAAGTCATTGCGAGAGCAGGTCACACATTAGGTCATAATTTGCGATTAAGTCTGGTAAGGTCAGATATTGGTGCTTGCAGGGAGGACGGGGTAATGTGACAAATTTATTATCATTATTACACGAGTCACGGACAATGTGGACAATAGGTCCAGCCAACGATGGAATGTATATATTGGCTGGACCATTATTAATATAATACTGATAATAAAGTTGCCACCTTATCCCTTCCCTTCTGCTGCCACCAATACCTGACCTCACTAAGTTCACCTAGCAAATTGTAACCTCATATGTGACCTGCTTTCATAATGACCTTGTGACTTGCCTTTATCTGAGCCTGGCTTCATGGAAGTGTGTTTGCTCATAGCTGTGTACCTGATAAGGCCCAGCAGTGGGCGAAACGTTGTAGTAAAATTATCCTTTAACCAGTGCCTATCCCCAAAGACTAAATAGATGAGTGAGGGAGCGAATGCGTGAGTAAGCGAGTGAGCAAGTAAGTCATCGTAGGGAGGGTCGGAAGCATGCCCGGTCACTTCATCATGGTCAAGCGACAGTGCAGGAAACACGGGGAAACAGGCATGGCAGCTTCAACTCTACCCCCTCTGATAAATGAGACTTGTGCAGAATTTGGGTACCTTTATTCTGGAAACGTTTCGCCACACAGTGGTTTCTTCAGTCCAGTGCAGAAAAAAGTGGAAGATGAAGAGGAGTTTGAGATAATCAGTCCCTCAGCCTGGAGTCGATGAATTCAGTTCATCAATCTTGACAAAAGTGCAGCAAATTCGCGGAGATGGAGCTTATATACTGATGAGAGGTGAGGTTGAGCAGTGGTAGGTGGAGTCATCAGCGAACAAAGGCACTAGTGGAGGTAAGTCGTGTCTATATATTACACTAGTTTTGAAGAAATCCCTGGATGAACATCCCAAGATGTTGCTGCGTCTGACAGGATACGAATAAACGGCTTACAAAACCGACAAGTTGTCTGTTAAGTAAACCAATTTTTTCTACCCCCAACCCACGACCACTCTAATGCCACATCCCCCTCCCACGCCCTCATCCACGCCACGACTCCCGCCCACGTCCACACCAACGCTACGACCCCTGCCCACGTCCACACCTGTGCTACGATCCTCGCCTTCGCCCACATCCACTCTTGCTACGATCCTCGCCCTCGTCCACATCCACACTCTTGCTACGATCCTCGCCCTCGTCCACATCCACACTCTTGCTACGATCCTCGACCTCGCCCACATCCACACTCTTGCTACGACCCTCGCCCACGCCCCCACCCGCGCTACGACCTTCGCAAATCAGTATTAAATAGCTACTGGGGAATCAAATGAGAATTAAATGAAAGACACAGGTTACCTTGAAGAACCATCATGTAAATCTTTCAGTCAAGGCAGCCAGGCATCTTACAACCCGCGGCTAAGACAGCCAAGAATCATTCAATATGCGGCTATGACAGATGAAAATATTACAACATGCGTCTAAAGCAGTCAAGAATATTATATTATGCGACTAAGGCAGTCAAGAATATTACAACATGCGACTAAGGCAGTCAAGATTATATTATGCAACTAAGGCAGTCAAGAATATTACAACATGCGACTAAGGCAGTCAAGAATATTGTGTGACTAAGGCAGTCAAGAATATTATATTGTGCGACTAAGGCAGTCAAGAATATTACAACATGCGACTAAGGCAGTCAAGAATATTACAACATGCGACTAAGGCAGTCAAGAATATTACAACATGCGACTAAGGCAGTCAAGAATCTTGCAGCACTACTGCTCTTCTTGTATTTGCTCAACAGTTTAGGCTATAATTACGAGCAGGTGTATGGATACCCGCCTGGTTCTACTTCGTAGAGAGCCAAAAAAAAAAAAATGCTGTTGTACCACAAGACGGGCAGCCACCAGCATTTTCACTGTGGCTCCACCTTTTCACAAGAACATTCCGTTCATTATATGAACGCCTCTCATACAATAAATTGACATTTAAGAAGGGAACTAGAACTTTCTAAACAAGATATGACAATTTCGTAAAAGACAATTCTAGACACTCGTTCTCTCTACAATATATTGTGTAGATAGTGCACCATGAAACGCTATACCCGTGTGAGTTATTCAGAGCATGAAGTTGTAGAGGTTCGATCTTCGGTCCGCTAATCGCGGTCTGGTCGTCGATCAGACAGGCTGGTGGACTGGAATATTACTACATACTAAAAACCACTTTAAGGGTGGGAGAAAATGAAGATTATACTGAAAACCTTCACTGCTGGTATAAATAATTCAAACATCAAAATTATAGGGGAAACCTAAAGATCCTCAGATTCTACTTCCCTAGAAAGACAGGCGAGAGAGATGCATCATCTATATCTTGAAAATACTGGAGAGAAGTTCCAACTCATTACACTAATTAATTTCTATAAGAGTTAGAGGCTTCGTAAATTATGGAAAGTATCATTTTGAAAAACTAGGATGTAGCAAGTACACAGAGAGAATAACTCAAGTAGATTCTAATGTTATTTTTTAAAAAAGATAGACCGGTGAGCTAGTGGAAGGCCTTGGTCAGAAGACCAAAACTTTAGTGGTGGGTCATCATATGATTAAGACCAGCGTCAAGATACATTTATCCTGCTTCCTGGCGAATCTTATCTAACCTAACCTATCCTAGGAAATGTAAAGGGATCCATAAATTTTCAACACATTCCCATCACATATAAGGAGAATTACCAACAGACGCTTACCTGTCTTTAATCAGGAGCTTGAGGAATATCATGTGGCTAGCAAAAATAGTCTGACTGATCACTCCTTCAACAGCAAGGCCTGGTCCAGGACGGGCTGTTTGCTAGTGACCCCGGAAAACATTAACATTTGATCACCAAGTACTGTTTTAAAAAAATGCTCCGTCTTGCAAATGCCTCAAATTCACCTTGCACAGTGTGGGTGGAGGAACTAATAACGACAGACTATGCTTTACCCAACAACAACTTAGCGATGGAACCAGGATGATGGATATCTCCCACCTTTTAATACTTGCAGAAGCTCTCATCGATAACTATGTACAGGCACAAAATCTGAGAGAGAGAAAAGAGAGAGAGAGAGAGAGAGAGAGAGAGAGAGAGAGAGAGAGAGAGAGAGAGAGAGAGAGAGAGAGAGAGAGAAACCTTACTTTACTAAGATGCTTCTAGAGCAGTTAGGAAACGAAACTTTCTCATGTGTTAACAATGGATTTCAAGGCAGGTAACAGAATATCATTAAAAAATGTTTGCTAGCTTCCATATTGCTTCTGACAACTTCTGTTGACCTGCATAAGTATGGAGGACTGTGCGCTGGATGCTTGAAATGAGGGATGTTCAACGAGAAACATTTACTGAGCGCAGCATCAACTCTCAATGTGAGGGACGAAATCTGTTTGAAAGAACATTTACAGAATTTAACTTCACGGAGCAAAGTGGACTGTAAACTGAAGACGAAGAAAACACTAAATTCAGGGACCTGAATTTTGGAGTTTTGTAACGGCTTAGCAAAACTCCTGGAGAGCGAAACGTTGCTACAATAAAAATGTATTATTTGTACGTGTGTCTTTTTACCTAGCAACTTAAGAGGAAGAAAACACCAAATTCAGGGACCTGAATTTATTTAAAGTCTCGCCAAGACAGCTTCTTCAAGAATATCAAAGTACGTGCACGCACCGAGGCTTAGGTAGCGGCAGGCAGCGGTGTACAGCCTGGGTATAAAAAGACCTCGGGATAAACAGGCTTTCGAGCAAGGGACTCTGACAGCATGTAGAATCTTGTACTTTGATACATAACTGCAACTTTAGGTTCAAATTGCAAGCATCTTTCATTTCGCATCCGTTTCTTATATAAGTGAATAAGCATCAAGTGTGATGCCCACTTGGGGGTTAATGTTCAGTATCTCAGTGATGAAGGAGGGGGGGCGTTCGAATTTATGGTAAGCTAGTTTTTTCAGTCGTGTCATTACGATTTCAAGAGTCATTTATAATGACGTTGAAGTGACATGAGCTAGTTTACCACAGTCATGTTGGTAAGAGATTCACTTGTATGACCCTGCGTTTGTGATCACAATAGGGCCCATGCTAGCTTGCCATGAGTTCGAATCCCACCCCCGTTCAGTGAACTGTTTACAGTTGTGTCATTACAGTTTTACGAGTCACTGGCTAACATGTTTGTTTCTTATGTCGAATGCTTCATAATCATCGTTATGTATGAATGTACAGCTACACTATTTAGTACCTGATAAACAATGTACATATATACTCTGTCATAGTAACGTTTTCACATTTCTTCAAACCAGAAGTTGGCCATATTGGAGATAATAACACACTGCAAAGATTAACCTTTTATTTGTATTAAGTTCCACCCACTAGTGGCATTATCAGTGTCTCCAGTGGGTGGAAACTGAATGAACAGAGGGATCTTCTTTGTTCAAGTGTCTACATATATACCTCCATTTGTTGGTTCACAGGAAACATCAACATTCACAGTGTATGCATATTTCTCGGTTCAGTTGCTGAGCTTTGAAATAACATCAACAATGGTTGACTATTTTCAGACTTTAGGCTGCCTCAGTAGATCAGACAGATGAAAAAATTATTCTATTATCCCCGAAGGTTGGTAGCACAAGGTAACCAAGTGAAGTCAATCGAAGTAACTCATTTATGTTACGGTCATTTTCAGTTAATGGCTTTAGGTAACGTACGTCAGTATATCTCATCCACTTGCCATTGTTTAAACGAAGATATTTTTCCTTCGATCCTGACTTTAAAAATATAAATCACTTACAGTCGGTGGTATATATTTTCAAACATTCCTTTTCACTGAAACCAAATTTATAGTCAATTATACTCTGTATATAAATTAATAAATTCAGTAACTAATTTGGTATTTGAAGGAAGACCAGATCAACCATAAGCACTAAAGTGGCTATGGTCGAATATTATTAAAATTGGCAGGTCTTAAATTAATATACAAGGAAAAGTCTTTTAGTTTTTCAATAAGGTTCTCATTGGGTTTAAAAAGCGGAGCAGACATGAACACTTCCACTAATGATTATCTAACGAGTGTTCTCTGTTAAGATGATAACAAATTCTCATGACGATTTCCCAGACCGTAAGACGGTCTTACAGGCTTCTGAAGATGTGGTTTCGATCATGAGACTGAATCCTGATAAGAGTCAATAAACTTGTAGCGAACAATGTTGCAGCACCGATAATGAAGGTCATTTATGTGTCCATCCATGATGAAGATGGTATATTGGGTCATCCATGATGAAGATGGTATATTGGGTCATCCATGATAAGATGGTATATTGGGTCATCCATGATGAAGTTGGTATACTGGGTCATCAATGATGAAAATAGTATATTGGGTCATGATAAAGATGGTATATTGGGTCAACCATGATGACGATGGTATATTGGGTCAACCATGATGATGATGGTATATTGGGTCAACCATGATGACGATGGTATATTGCGTCATCCATAATGGCGATGGTATATTGCGTCATCCATGATGAAGAAGATTTATGGTGTCATCCATGATGAAGATGGTTCATGGGGTCACCAGGACAGATTGACTTATGATGTAAGTAGTGGCCTTTAACAACACTTGTCAACATAAAAAGTGATGATTGACCACTTCGTAGTAACTAACACTAAGGCAGTTCCTTCCTGAACCCCTCACTGTTTATTTACACAAGACAAACCTGTGGACCTTGGGAAAGAAACAAGGTCAGTTACCTTCAATCATCACTTTAAATATGACGATTGAAGACCTTAAAGAAAAGGTGATAATGTATTTTGTTTTTTAAACAAAAGCGAATAATGATTGGTAACTAAATAAAAGTTCTAAGACAAGATTAGAAACAACACCATCGTAGAATATAAATATCCCAAACTAAAAACAAACTAAGTAAGATTTTCATGTCATCTAAAATATTCAGAAAAAAGGACCCCCCTCCCCCTGCCATAGTGCTAAAAACTAATCCATTTCTTACACACGTGACAGGAAGTATCTATAATGGTTGCTGTCTACTGTTTGCTCAGTTTTTGTATTTTCTGAATTATTAAACCCGTGCGGGTCATTAAGCTCACTGAGCGGTGAAGGCTCGGCCCTCCGTTGACTAACAGCGACCCGGTCATTGACCAGTCTGGCTCCAGGTGTTATTTTCCTTATTTATTAGTCAAAATTCTTGAAGGAGCGCAGAACGTCCCTCGGTGCCTCTTTTCGTTAGTGGTATTGCTTCGTGATCGCCCACCATCAATAGAGAAAAAGAATTTCACGATATTGCTGACTGGCACACACACACACAAGCCGAGCACACACGAGTATCGCTCTCGTTACTACGACATGTCAAGCGTTCGTTACTATGACGTGTCAAGGGGGCAGATAACGACCGTAGGGATGCACTTCACGACGACGTCAGAGGCTGTTAGGCGAAAATGCCAAAAACAAGGACGTACGTGCGTATGTATGTATGTGTGTGTGTGTGTGTGTGTGTATATATATATATATATATATATATATATATATATATATATATATATATATATATATATATATGTGTGTGTGTGTGTGTGTGTGTGTGTGTGTGTGTGTGTGTGTGTGTGTGTGTGTCTGTGTTTGTGTGTGAGTGTGTTTGTTTTCAGGGATGAGAATCTGAGCGTGAAATTTGATTGAATTTACAGAAGAGGGGAGGAAAACGCTTTACCCTTTTTTTCTGAATGGGGGGCGGTTGGGGGCTTGTGAGTTGGGGGTTAGTGAAGGTGACTGACAAAATAGGACTCGGCTTGAGAGGACGGAAGGGAACTGACAGGATGAACGGTAACTAAGCATGATAGAGGCTAACAGAGAACAGGAGGTGACAGAGAGAACGGAAGGTTACAGAGAAAATGGAAGGTTACTGAGAAAACTAAAGGTGACTAAAAAAACGGAAGGTGACTGAAAAAACGGAAGGTGACTGAAAAAACGGAAGGTGACTGAAAAAACGGAAGGTGACTGAAAAAACGGAAGGTGACTGAAAAAACGGAAAGTGACTGGAAAAAAACAGGTGACTAAGAGAACAGAAGGTAACTGAAAGGATGAAGGGTAACTGAGAAACAGGTGCGTGAGAGAACGGGAAGTGACACAGAAGGGAAGGCGACAGAGAAGGGAAGGCGACAGAGAAGGGAAAGTGACAGAGAAGGGAAGGCGACAGAGAAGGGAAGGCGACAGAGAAGGGAAGGCGACAGAGAAGGGAAGGCGACAGAGAAGGGAAGGCGACAGAGAAGGGAAGGCGACAGAGAAGGGAAGGCGACAGAGAAGGGAAGGCGACAGAGAAGGGAAAGTGACAGAGAAGGGAAGGCGACAGAGAAGGGAAAGTGACAGAGAAGGGAAGGCGACAGAGAAGGGAAGGCGACAGAGAAGGGAAAGTGACAGAGAAGGGAAGGCGACAGAGAAGGGAAGGCGACAGAGAAGGGAAAGTGACAGAAGGGAAGGTGTTTTAGTTTTGTTTTAAAATGTTTAAGTAATGTATGGGTTAGTTTGTGTGTTGGTGTGTGTGTTGGTGTATGTGTTAGTGAAAGGCTGAGTGTATAGATTAGTATGTGTATGTGTCTATGTGATGGTGTATATGTTGGTGCATTCGTAAGAATATGTTGGTGCATGTGTGTGTGTGTGTCAGTATATGTATAGGTGAATGTGCTGATGTACGTTTAGGTGATTGTGGATGTTGGTCTACGTGTCGTGTACTTGTATATGTTGGTCTACGTGTCGTGTACTTGTATATGTTGGTCTACGTGTCGTGTAGTTGTTTCCGTTGGTGTATGCATAAGTGTACATGGGTAGCTGTGTGTGTAGGTATATGTGATCTTGAATATATTGGTGTATACACTGTCAAATGTGTATGTAATGCACATATAAACGTATGCATTGGTATATGAGTATGTTTGTGCACATGTGCATGTGTAGGTATGTGTAACTGTATATTTAGATGTATGTTTAGGTTTATGTCTAGCTGTATTTGTTGGTGTATGTGTTTGCTCTGTCATCATTAATTCGTTCACCGTTGCTAGATAATTTCCAGGCTCGCAGTTTTTTTCCACTCGCAGTTTTATAGCATGGCATTATCCCTCCTGATATATTATATATATATGTGTGTGTGTGTGTGTGTGTACTCACCTAGTTGAGGTTGCGGGGGTCGAGTCCGAGCTCCTGGCCCCGCCTCTTCACTGATCGCTACTAGGTCACTCTCCCTGAGCCGTGAGCTTTATCATACCTCGGCTTAAAGCTATGTATGGATCCTGCCTCCACTACATCGCTACATCGTGTGTGTGTGTGTGTGTGTGTGTGTGTGTGTGTGTGTACTCACCTAGTTGTACTCACCTAGTTGAGGTTGCGGGGGTCGAGTCCGAGCTCCTGGCCCCGCCTCTTCACTGATCGCTACTAGGTCACTCTCCCTGAGCCGTGAGCTTTATCGTACCTCTGCTTAAAGCTATGTATGGATCCTGCCTCCACTACATCGCTTCCCAAACTATTCCACTTACTGACTACTCTGTGGCTGAAGAAATACTTCCTAACATCCCTGTGATTCATCTGTGTCTTTAGCTTCCAACTGTGTCCCCTTGTTACTGTGTCCAATCTCTGGAACATCCTGTTTTTGTCCACCTTGTCAATTCCTCTCAGTATTTTGTATGTCGTTATCATGTCCCCCCTATCTCTCCTGTCCTCCAGTGTCGTCAGGTTGATTTCCCTTAACCTCTCCTCGTAGGACATACCTCTTAGCTCTGGGACTAGTCTTGTTGCAAACCTTTGCACTTTCTCTAGTTTCTTTACGTGCTTGGCTAGGTGTGGGTTCCAAACTGGTGCCGCATACTCCAATATGGGCCTAACGTATACGGTGTACAGGGTCCTGAACGATTCCTTATTAAGATGTCGGAATGCTGTTCTGAGGTTTGCTAGGCGCCCATATGCTGCAGCAGTTATTTGGTTGATGTGCGCTTCAGGAGATGTGCCTGGTGTTATACTCACCCCAAGATCTTTTTCCTTGAGTGAGGTTTGTAGTCTCTGACCCCCTAGACTGTACTCCGTCTGCGGCCTTCTTTGCCCTTCCCCAATCTTCATGACTTTGCACTTGGTGGGATTGAACTCCAGGAGCCAATTGCTGGACCAGTTCTGCAGCCTGTCCAGATCCCTTTGTAGTTCTGCCTGGTCTTCGATCGAGTGTATTCTTCTCATCAACTTCACGTCATCTGCAAACAGGGACACCTCAGAGTCTATTCCTTCCGTCATGTCGTTCACAAATACCAGAAACAGCACTGGTCCTAGGACTGACCCCTGTGGGACCCCGCTGGTCACAGGTGCCCACTCTGACACCTCGCCACGTACCATGACTCGCTGCTGTCTTCCTGACAAGTATTCCCTGATCCATTGTAGTGCCTTCCCTGTTATCCCTGCTTGGTCCTCCAGTTTTTGCACCAATCTCTTGTGTGGAACTGTGTCAAACGCCTTCTTGCAGTCCAAGAAAATGCAATCCACCCACCCCTCTCTCTCTTGTCTTACTGCTGTCACCATGTCATAGAACTCCAGTAGGTTTGTGACACAGGATTTCCCGTCCCTGAAACCATGCTGGCTGCTGTTGATGAGATCATTCCTTTCTAGGTGTTCCACCACTCTTCTCCTGATAATCTTCTCCATGATTTTGCATACTATACATGTCAGTGACACTGGTCTGTAGTTTAATGCTTCATGTCTGTCTCCTTTTTTAAAGATTGGGACTACATTTGCTGTCTTCCATGCCTCAGGCAATCTCCCTGTTTCGATAGATGTATTGAATATTGTTGTTAGGGGTACACATAGCGCCTCTGCTCCCTCTCTCAATACCCATGGGGAGATGTTATCTGGCCCCATTGCCTTTGAGGTATCTAGCTCACTCAGAAGCCTCTTCACTTCTTCCTCGGTTGTGTGCACTGTGTCCAGCACTTGGTGGTGTGCCCCACCTCTCCGTCTTTCTGGAGTCCCTTCTGTCTCCTCTGTGAACACTTCTTTGAATCTCTTGTTGAGTTCTTCACATACTTCCCGGTCATTTCCTGTTGTCTCTCCTCCTTCCTTCCTTAGCCTGATTACCTGGTCCTTGACTGTTGTTTTCCTCCTGATGTGGCTGTACAACAGTTTCGGGTCAGATTTGGCTTTCGCTGCTATGTCATTTTCATATTGTCTTTGGGCCTCCCTTCTTATCTGTGCATATTCATTTCTGGCTCTACGACTGTTCTCCTTATTCTCCTGTGTGTGTGTGTGTGTGTGTGTGTGTGTGTGTGTGTGTGTGCGTGCGCGCGGGCGCACACACGCACGCAGACTTTGTTGATGAAATAATGTATAATAAAGAAAGACTTTATACAAAACAGTAAAGACACGGGATTACAAAGTGGAAATGGAAAGTATGCGCCAGTTTCAGTCCGTCGTAAGGTATCATTAAGTCGCAAGAGGAACGCAATGCTATTTTTTTTGTGGGTTTCCCCGACTTCCTCTTTCCCTTGGTCAGCTTGCTGCCTCATCCACCTATTGCTGTAGCAACATGTGCTCTGAAGATTGGAGCTGTTAAAACGCGTCCTGTTGAAACGCCTCCTGTTGAAACGCCTCCTGTTGAAACCTCCTATTGAAACGCGTCCTGCTGAAACGCGTCCTGCTGAAACGCGTCCTGCTGAAACGCGTCCTGCTGAAACGCGTCCTGCTGAAACGCGTCCTGCTGAAACGCGTCCTGTTGAAACGCGTCCTGCTGAAACGCGTCCTGCTGAAACGCGTCCTGCTGAAACGCGTCATGTTGAAACGCGTCCTGCTGAAACGCGTCCTGTTGAAACGAGTCCTATTGAAACGCGTCCTGCTGAAACGCGTCCTGCTGAAACGCGTCCTGTTGAAACGCGTCCTGCTGAAACGCGTCCTGCTGAAACGCGTCCTGCTGAAACGCGTCCTGTTGAAACGCGTCCTATTGAAACGCGTCCTGCTGAAACGCGTCCTGCTGAAACGCGTCCTGCTGAAACGCGTCCTGTTGAAACGCGTCCTGCTGAAACGTGTCCTGCTGAAACGCGTCCTGCTGAAACGCGTCCTGCTGAAACGCGTCCTGCTCAACGTGTTTCCCGCGATATTTATTCTTAGACAAAGTATGTACAGAAACATGGCCTAAGATAAGCAAATAGATAAAAATAATAAAGGCCTCCGAACGTTGCCTGAGAGTTGTGAGATGTGCAAGTGTCTGCTGAAACGCGTTCTGAGATCAACAAAAATCTGCAGAAAGTGTTCTGTGATAGGCAGATATCTGCTGAAACTTCGAAATAGGCAAATATCTGCAGAAACGTGGTCATAGATAGGCAGGCAGCTACTGAAACAAATCCGGGACATCTTTATTCATGTTAAGAACGTTGCGTGTTAAGAGATGATTTTATTATGATGAAGTCTGTGAAGACTCAACATGACGACGTCTATGAAGACTCGACATGACGTCTGTGAAGGCTCGACATGACGTCTATGAAGACTCAACATGACGTCTATGAAAACTCGACATGACGTCTGTGAAGACTCGACATGACGTCAGTGAAGGCTCGACATGACGTCTGTGAAGGCTCGACATGACAACATCTGTGAAGACTCGACATGACAACATCTGTGAAGGCTCGACATGACAACGTCTGTGAAGGCTCGACATGACAACATCTGTGAAAGCTTGACATGACAACGTCTGTGAAGACTCGACATGACAACATCTGTGAAGACTCGACATGACAACATCTGTGAAGACTCGACATGACAACATCCGTGAAGACTCAACAAGACAACGTCTGTGAAGGTTCGACAAGACAACGTCTGTGAAGACTCGACAAGACAACGTCTGTGAAGACTCGACATGACGACCTCTGTGAAGACTCGACATGACGTCTGTGAACGCTCGACATGACAACATCTGTGAAGACTCGACATGACAACATCTGCGAAGACTCGACATGACAACGTCTGTGAAGGCTCGACATGACAACGTCTGTGAAGGCTCGACATGACAACATCTGTGAAGGCTCGACATGACAACGTCTGTGAAGGTTCGACAAGACAACGTCTGTGAAGACTCGACAAGACAACGTCTGTGAAGACTCGACATGACGTCTGTGAAGGCTCGACATGACAACATCTGTGAAGGCTCGACATGACAACATCTGTGAAGGCTCGACATGACAACGTCTGTGAAGACTCGACATGATAACGTCTGTGAAGACTCGACAAGGCAACGTCTGTGAAGACTCGACAAGACAACGTCTGTGAAGGCTCGACAAGACAACGTCTGTGAAGGCTCGACAAGACAACGTCTGTGAAGGCTCGACAAGACAACGTATGTGAAGGTTCGACAAGACAACGTCTGTGAAGGTTCGACAAGCCAACGTCTGTGAAGACTCGACAAGACAACGTCTGTGAAGGCTCGACAAGACAACGTCTGTGATGGTTCGACAAGACAACGTCTGTGAAGGTTCGACAAGACAACTCTGTGAAGGCTCGACAAGACAACGTCTGTGAAGACTCGACATGACGTCTGTGAAGACTCGACATGACGACGTCTGTGAAGACTCGACATGACGTCTGTGAAGGCTCGGCATGACAACATCTGTGAAGACTCGACATGACAACGTCTGTGAAGACTCGACATGACAACATCTGTGAAGACTCGACATGACAAAGTCTGTGAAGACTCGACATGACAACGTCTGTGAAGGCTCGACAAGACAACGTCTGTGAAGGCTCGACAAGACAACGTCTGTGAAGATTCGACAAGACAACGTCTGTGAAGACTCGACAAGACAACGTCTGTGAAGGCTCGACAAGACAACGTCTGTGAAGGTTCGACAAGACAACTCTGTGAAGGCTCGACAAGACAACGTCTGTGAAGGCTCGACAAGACAACGTCTGTGAAGGCTCGACAAGACAACGTCTGTGAATGCTCGACAAGACAACGTCTGTGAAGGTTTGACAAGACAACGTCTGTGAAGGCTCGACAAGACAACGTCTGTGAAGACTCGACATGACGTCTGTGAAGGCTCGACATGACAACATCTGTGAAGGCTCGACATGACAACATCTGTGAAGACTAGACATGACAACGTCTGTGAACACTCGACATGACAACGTCTGTGAAGACTCGACATGACAACGTCTGTGAAGACTCGACAAGACAACGTCTGTGAAGGCTCGACAAGACAACGTCTGTGAATGCTCGTCAAGACAACGTCTGTGAAGGTTCGACAAGACAACGTCTGTGAAGGTTCGACAAGACAACGTCAGTGAAGGCTCGACAAGACAACGTCTGTAAAGGCTCGACAAGACAACGTCTGTAAAGGCTCGAAAAGACAACGTCTGTGAAGACTCGACAAGACAACGTCTGTGAAGACTCGACAAGACAACGTCTGTGAAGGTTCGACAACACAACGTCTGTGAAGGCTCGACAAGACAACGTCTGTGAAGGCTCGACAAGACAACGTCTGTGAAGACTCGACAAGACAACGTCTGTGAAGGCTCGACAAGACAACGTCTGTGAAGGCTGGACAAGACAACGTCTGTGAAGACTCGACAAGACAACGTCTGTGAAGACTCGACAAGACAACGTCTGTGAAGGCTCGACAAGACAACGTCTGTGAAGGCTCGACAAGACAACGTCTGTGAAGACTCGACAAGACAACGTCTGTGAAGGCTCGACAAGACAATGTCTGTGAAGGCTCGACAAGACAACGTCTGTGAAGGCTCGACAAGACAACGTCTGTGAAGACTCGACAAGACAACGTCTGTGAAGACTCGACAAGACAACGTCTGTGAAGGCTCGACAAGACAACGTCTATGAAGGCTCGACAAGACAACGTCTGTGAAGGCTCGACAAGACAACGTCTGTGAAGACTCGACAAGACAACGTCTGTGAAGGCTCGACAAGACAACGTCTGTGAAGGCTCGACAAGACAACGTATGTGAATGCTCGACAAGACAACGTCTGTGAAGGTTTGACAAGACAACGTCTGTGAAGGCTCGACAAGACAACGTCTGTGAAGACTCGACATGACGTCTGTGAAGGCTCGACATGACAACATCTGTGAAGGCTCGACATGACAACATCTGTGAAGACTAGACATGACAACGTCTGTGAACACTCGACATGACAACGTCTGTGAAGACTCGACATGACAACGTCTGTGAAGACTCGACAAGACAACGTCTGTGAAGGCTCGACAAGACAACGTCTGTGAATGCTCGTCAAGACAACGTCTGTGAAGGTTCGACAAGACAACGTCTGTGAAGGTTCGACAAGACAACGTCAGTGAAGGCTCGACAAGACAACGTCTGTAAAGGCTCGACAAGACAACGTCTGTAAAGGCTCGAAAAGACAACGTCTGTGAAGACTCGACAAGACAACGTCTGTGAAGACTCGACAAGACAACGTCTGTGAAGGTTCGACAACACAACGTCTGTGAAGGCTCGACAAGACAACGTCTGTGAAGGCTCGACAAGACAACGTCTGTGAAGACTCGACAAGACAACGTCTGTGAAGGCTCGACAAGACAACGTCTGTGAAGGCTGGACAAGACAACGTCTGTGAAGACTCGACAAGACAACGTCTGTGAAGACTCGACAAGACAACGTCTGTGAAGGCTCGACAAGACAACGTCTGTGAAGGCTCGACAAGACAACGTCTGTGAAGACTCGACAAGACAACGTCTGTGAAGGCTCGACAAGACAATGTCTGTGAAGGCTCGACAAGACAACGTCTGTGAAGGCTCGACAAGACAACGTCTGTGAAGACTCGACAAGACAACGTCTGTGAAGGCTCGACAAGACAACGTCTGTGAAGGCTCGACAAGACAACGTCTGTGAAGGCTCGACAAGACAACGTCTGTGAAGACTCGACAAGACAACGTCTGTGAAGGCTCGACAAGACAACGTCTGTGAATGCTCGACAAGACAACGTCTGTGAAGGCTCGACAAGACAACGTCTGTGAAGACTCGACAAGACAACGTCTGTGAAGACTCGACAAGACAACGTCTGTGAAGGCTCGACAACCGATACATATTTTTGGAAGAAAACCAGCTAATAAAAAATAAAAATTTACTTTTTTATATCTAATTCTGTTTCATTGTTTCTTTCACCGATTTCGCCATAAAATAAAGTGAGAGATAAGCAATAGCAACGAGAAACTAATGTGAAAAAGAGGGAAGATAAATAAGAGAGAGAGAGAGAGAGGGGGGGGGGCTATTCTCTATTATTTTCTCCCTCTCTGCTTCCTGTCTCCTCATCATGGCAAACCTCAACCTCCCAGATGCATCTACCCCCTCAACAATGAGGTAGAGTCTTCGGGTTACAATCTCAAGAAACGGAATCAAACCTGTGAAAGCTGGGGCGAATGAGCAAGTCCCCGTGCATCTGTTGCCTCCTGTTAACCGTAAATAGCTACTTGGGTGTAAGTCGACAGTCGTAGGTTACACCCTGTGAATAGGGATCAGGTTGACATGCTTTAGAAACGAGTCGAGGTGAGATAGCAACACTTAACATGTAAATTTATCTATTAAAGAAATCTGGTTGGTCGAGCAGGGCTCCATTACGTTCGCGTCCATCAATAAGAACAGCAGACTGATCACAGCTCTCAGTGAGAGCAGCAGACTGATCACAGCTCTCAGTGAGAGCAGCAGACTGATCACAGCTCTCCGTGAGAGCAGCAGACTGATCACAGCTCTCCGTGAGAGCAGCAGACTGATCACAGCTCTCAGTGAGAGCAGCAGACTGATCACAGCTCTCAGTGAGAGCAGCAGACTGATCACAGCTCTCAGTGAGAGCAGCAGACTGATCACAGCTCTCAGTGAGAGCAGCAGACTGATCACAGCTCTCAGTGAGAGCAGCAGACTGATCACAGCTCTCAGTGAGAGCAGCAGACTGATCACAGCTCTCAGTGAGAGCATCAGACTGATCACAGCTCTCAGTGAGAGCATCAGACTGATCACAGCTCTCCGTGAGAGCAGCAGACTGATCACAGCTCTCCGTGAGAGCAGCAGACTGATCACAGCTCTCCGTGAGAGCAGCAGACTGATCACAGCTCTCAGTGAGAGCAGCAGACTGATCACAGCTCTCAGTGAGAGCAGCAGACTGATCACAGCTCTCAGTGAGAGCAGCAGACTGATCACAGCTCTCAGTGAGAGCAGCAGACTGATCACAGCTCTCAGTGAGAGCAGCAGACTGATCACAGCTCTCCGTGAGAGCAGCAGACTGATCACAGCTCTCCGTGAGAGCAGCAGACTGATCACAGCTCTCCGTGAGAGCAGCAGACTGATCACAGCTCTCCGTGAGAGCAGCAGACTGATCACAGCTCTCCGTGAGAGCAGCAGACTGATCACAGCTCTCAGTGAGAGCAGCAGACTGATCACAGCTCTCAGTGAGAGCAGCAGACTGATCACAGCTCTCAGTGAGAGCAGCAGACTGATCACAGCTCTCAGTGAGAGCAGCAGACTGATCACAGCTCTCAGTGAGAGCAGCAGACTGATCACAGCTCTCAGTGAGAGCAGCAGACTGATCACAGCTCTCAGTGAGAGCAGCAGACTGATCACAGCTCTCAGTGAGAGCAGCAGACTGATCACAGCTCTCAGTGAGAGCAGCAGACTGATCACAGCTCTCAGTGAGAGCAGCAGACTGATCACAGCTCTCAGTGAGAGCAGCAGACTGATCACAGCTCTCAGTGAGAGCAGCAGACTGATCACAGCTCTCAGTGAGAGCAGCAGACTGATCACAGCTCTCTTCCTCCTCCACTTCTTATGCGGGAGTTCTATAAGGCCACCAATCAACTCTGAAGCACAGGGGAAGCCTCCAGTCAGCCACAATCCATCTCCATCGCTGCACAAAACAACAATACCGAAGGGAAAACGTTTTATCCACTTCCGTTCCGTCTACATTTTATTTCGTCCCTCTCCTTTTCCCTTAAGTTTTGTTGCCCTCTACCTCTTTCCTCTCTCCATCTTTGACCCATTACCGAGCCACTGTTTTCTCTTCCTCTGCGCTCCTCTCCCATTTTTTTGGCCCCCTACTCCCGTTCCCCTCACCTACCATAAGTTCACCTCTCCACTCATTCACCTATTTCCCCGTTAACTTATTTCTACATTTACGTTTCCCTCCCTGTTCATCTCCCCCCCCCACCCAGCCTTTCTTCCTTTCCTTCGTTTGCCCCTCTCCCCTCCCTCACCTCTTTTTTCATCCACAACCCTCTCCTCTTCCTAACCCCTCTTCTCTCCCTTGCCGGTATCCCCTCTCTCACCTTTCTCCTCTCCAGTGAGAGGTATAAGCGTCTCTTCACAATTCTTATATGTTGATGTCAATCAGTTAGGCGTGGAACCATCAGTCACAGGGATGAACCTGGAGAAATTGATCGAACCTCTTTATCATTTACAGACCTCTATGTCTTGTGTACAGCTGCCTGGGAGAGAGGGAAGAAGGGAGAATAAAGGGGTAAGGCGAGAGGGATGCAAGGGAGAGAGGAGGAGAGAGGGGGAGAGAGGAGGAGAGAGGGGGAGAGAGGGAGAGAGAGAGATGGTGGAGGTATTAAGGAGTACACTTCGAGGCTATCAGCTGAGAACTGTTTCTATTTCTGTCTATATCTAATTCTCTCTAGAGTAAGAACTATCGTTTGAGGCGTGGAGAGTAAAGCAGAAGGTTCTCTTCCCACCCTTTACTTCCTCCGGCCACTGCCGGTATGAAAACAGGAAGATGATTGGAAAATATAACCGTAATATACTGAAAGAAAATACAGTAGAGAAGGAAGTAGAGAGAGAGAGAGAGAGAGAGAGAGAGAGAGAGAGAGAGAGAAGTTATGCATAAACATCACTTTGACGAAGCCAGCTGATGTATAATGCATAGTAGTGGGCATTGATGTATTATTCTCTCTCCCTCACACTCCTCCCCTACCCACACACACACACGCGCCCAGAAAAATGAATGAACAAGAGCAAGATAAATGAACAAGTAGGGAGGGGGGGGGGAGAGAGAAACGTAAATGAGGGAGAGACGAAAATGACGAAAAGTTAACGTAAACATGAATACGCTGATGTTAGCTGTATTAGTAATGAAGTATATAAATTAGAAACAAGGGCTGCACATAAGAACATAAGAACATAAGAAAAGGAGGAACACTGCAGGAGGCCTGCTGGCCCATACTAGGCAGGTCCTTTACAATTCATCCCACTAACAAAACATTTGCCCAACCCAATTTTCAATGCCACCCAAGAAATAAGCTCTGATGTGAAAGTCCCACTCAAATCCAACCCCTCCCACTCATGTACTTATCCAACCTAGATTTGAAACTACCCAAAGTCCCAGCCTCAATAACCCAACTAGGTAGACTGTTCCACTCATCAACTACCCTATTTCCAAACCAATACTTTCCTATGTCCTTTCTAAATCTAAACTTACCTAATTTAAATCCATTACTGCGCGTTCTCTCTTGGAGAGACATCCTCAAGACCTTATTAATATCCCCTTTATTTATACCTATCTTCCACTTATACACTTCGATCAGGTCTCCCCTCATTCTTCGTCTAACAAGTGAATGTAACTTAAGAGTCTTCAATCTTTCTTCATAAGGAAGATTTCTGATGCTATGTATTAATTTAGTCATCCTACGCTGAATGTTTTCTAACGAATTTATGTCCATTTTGTAATACGGAGACCAGAACTGAGCTGCATAATCTAGGTGAGGCCTTACTAATGATGTATAAAGCTGCAGTATGACCTCTGGACTTCTGTTGCTTACACTTCTTGATATAAATCCCAGTAATCTATTTGCCTTATTACGTACGCTTAGGCATTGCTGTCTTGGTTTAAGGTTGCTGCTCACCATAACCCCCAAGTCCTTTTCGCAATCTGTATGGCTAAGTTCTACATCATTTAATTTATAAGTACTAGTGTTATGGGCACTCCCAAGCCTCAGAACCTTGCATTTATCTACATTGAACTGCATCTGCCACTTTTCTGACCAAGAATAGAGTTTGTTTAAATCCTCCTGAAGTTCCCTAACATCTACGTTTGAATCAATTATCCTACCTATCTTTGTGTCATCGGCGAATTTGCTCATATCACTAGTAATTCCCTCATCAAGATCATTGATATATATTATAAACAACAACGGGCCCAAGACTGATCCCTGTGGAACGCCACTTGTTACAGATCCCCACTCGGATTTAACCCCATTTATGGACACTCTCTGCTTCCTGTCAGTGAGCCATGACTCGATCCACGAGAGCACTTTTCCCCCAATGCCATGAGCTGCCACTTTCTTTAACAGTCTATGGTGCGGAACTCTATCAAAAGCCTTACTAAAATCTAAGTAAATAATATCAAATTCTTTATTGTGGTCAACAGCCTCAAAAGCTTTACTGAAGAAAGTTAATAAATTAGTTAGACAAGACCGGCCTCTTGTGAATCCATGCTGAGTATCATTAATCAAGCTATGCTTATCGAGATGGCTTCTTATAATCTCAGCTATAATTGACTCTAGTAATTTGCCTACAATTGAGGTCAGGCTTATTGGGCGGTAATTTGACGGTAACGACTTGTCCCCTGTTTTAAAAATAGGAGTTACATTAGCCATCTTCCACATATCAGACACTACACCTGTTTGAAGAGATAAATTAAAAATATTAGTTAATGGTTCACAGAGTTCCATTTTGCATTCCTTAAGAACCCTTGAAAAAACCTCATCAGGACCTGGCGACTTATTTTGCTTCAGTCTGTCTATCTGCCTCACAACCATCTCACTAGTGACTGTGATGTTACATAATTTATCTTCTTCTAGCCCACTGTAAAAATTAATTACTGGAATATTGTTAGTGTCTTCCTGTGTAAAAACTGAGAGAAAATAATTATTTAAAATCAAGCACATTTCATTCTCTTTGTCAGTAAGGTGCCCATAGTTATTTTTAAGGGGACCTATCTTATCTCTAACTTTTGTTCTATAGACCTGGAAAAAACTTTTTGGGTTAGTTTTAGAATCCCTAGCAACTTTAATTTCATAGTCCCTTTTAGCTTTTCTTATCCCCTTTTTAATGTCCCTCTTAATGTCAATATACTGATTCATAAGATGACCCTCACCTCTTTTGATACGCCTATAAATTCCTTTCTTTTGCCCTAGTAGATATTTGAGCCTATTATTCATCCATTTTGGGTCATTTCTATTTGATCTAATTTCTTTATATGGGATAAACGCTCTTTGAGCAGCATGTATAGTGTTCAGAAAACTGTCATATTGATAGCTCTCTTCGTTACCCCAGTCAACAGATGATAAGTGTTCTCTAAGCCCATCGTAATCTGCTAAGCGAAAATCTGGGACTGTTACTGAGTTATCGCTACTAACGTACTTCCATTCAATGCTAAATGTAATTGATTTGTGGTCGCTAGCACCCAGTTCCTCTGAAATTTCTAAATTATTAACAAGGGATTCATTGTTTGCCATAACTAAGTCAAGCAGGTTATTTCCCCTTGTAGGTTCTGTCACAAACTGCTTCAAAAAACAATCCTGAAATACTTCTAAGAAGTCGTATGATTCTAAATTCCCAGTCAAGAAATTCCAATCAACATGACTAAAGTTAAAGTCTCCTAGAATTACTACATTATCGTGCCTTGTGGCCTTAACAATTTCCTCCCATAGTAGTTTCCCTTGGTCCCTATCTAAGTTTGGGGGACGGTATATCACTCCTAAAATCAGTTTTTCATGCCCCTCTGAAAATTCTATCCAAACAGACTCTGTATGTGTTACTTCAGACTTAATACCCGTTTTTATGCAACAGTTCAAGCGATCTCGGACATACAATGCCACCCCACCCCCCCTCCCAATACTTCTATCTTCTTGGAACAATTTAAAACCCTGAATATGACATTCCGCAGGCATGTCCCGACTTTTTGAATTAAACCACGTCTCAGTTAAGGCAAATACATCAATGTTACCTACACTAGCAACTAATCTCAACTCGTCCATCTTATTCCTAGCACTACGGCAATTAGCATAATAAACATTGAAAGACTCTCCTTTCTCTTTACCCTTCCTGCTCATTTCTATTTTTCTACTAAACCTATTACTGTCCTTATCACCCAAGGTCCCTGGCTTTTCAATATCTATCTCGTTCTTATTATTACTAGTTCCCCTAGAACTCGTAATATTACTACACTGGGACTTCACTGCTTTCCTGCCAAAACCCATACCACTAACTATTCCTAGTTTAAAGTCCTAACTGCTCCCTCCACTGCAGTTGCCAGTGCTCCCACCCCACACCTAGATAAGTGAACCCCATCCCTAGCAAACATGTCATTTCTGCCATAGAAGAGGTCCCAGTTGTCAATGAATGTTACTGCATTTTCCTTACAGTATTTGTCCAGCCAGCAATTGACACCAATTGCCCTGGACAACCATTCATTTCCAACTCCCCTCCTTGGCAAAATACCACATATGAGAGGGTTCCCACCCTTACTTCTAATTATTTCTATTGCTGACCTATACCTGCTAATCAGGTCCTCACTCCTACGTCTGCCAACATCGTTGCCTCCAGCACTGAGACAGATAATAGGATTGCTCCCATTACCTTTCATGATGTCATCCAGACGGCTAACAATATCCTCCATCCCAGCCCCAGGAAAGCAAACTCTCTGTCTCCTACTCCTGTCCTTCAAGCAGAACGCCCTATCCATATACCTAACTTGGCTATCCCCAACAACAACAATATTCTTACCTTCCTTAATGTCTTTCGTCGTCTCGTTCCCAGTAGTCGACTCACATTCGTCGGGTAGCACTGAGAATGTATTGGATGTTTCCACAACAGTTTCCACGGCAGTCTCTTTCTTCTTCATCGTTTCTACCTTTCCATTCATCTTCTTGATCGTCAACTTCTTTCCCTGCTGTCCAGCCACTGACCAGTTTCCCTTCTTGACCTGAGGACTCAAAACAATCCCGCCTCATTAAGTGTCCACGATTTTCGGTGTATAACGCAGCCGTTATTAAAGGTATTCATACCACAAGAATTCTTACATACGGCAGAATGCAAGTATATATATCTTCAAACGTATAAGATAAAATTTCAGAAAGGACATAATTTTAAATGAGTTCTTCCTAATTGACCAGTCTTACATATTCGGCACGACATATATATATATATATATATATATATATATATATATATATATATATATATATATATATATATATATATATATATATATTTTATATATATACATATATATATAAATATATATATGTATATATATTTATAAATATATAAATATATATATAAATAAATATATATATATATAAACATATATAAATTTATATACATATATATATATATATATATATATATATATATATATATATATATATATATATATATATATATATATATACATATTTGTGTACATATATATATATATATATATATACATATATATATAAACAAATATATATACATATATTTGTGTACATATATATATATATATATATATATATATATATATATATATATATATATATATATATATATATATATATATATATTTTATATATATTTATATAATATATATATATATGTATACATATATATATATATATACATATATATAATATATATATATACATATATATAATATATATACATATATATATATATATGTATACACATTATATATATATATATATATATATATATATATATATATATATATATATATATATATATATATATATATTATATATGTATGTATATTTATGTATAAATATATATACATATGTATATATATGTATATATATATACATATATATGAATATATATATATATATATATATATATATATATATATATATATATATATATATATATATATATTTCATATATATGTATATATATATACATATATATATACATATGTATATA
>NC_091308.1:34892410-34904910 GCF_038502225.1 Cherax quadricarinatus
GTGTGTGTGTGTGTGTGTGTGTGTGTGTGTGTGTGTGTGTGTGTGTGTTTGTGTGTGTGTGTGTGTGTGTGTGTTGGTCTGTCTCTGTGTAGTGTGTGTTGGTCTGTCTCTGTGTAGTGTGTGTTGGTCTGTCTCTGTGTAGTGTGTGTTGGTCTGTCTCTGTGTAGTGTGTGTTGGTCTGTCTCTGTGTAGTGTGTGTTGGTCTGTCTCTGTGTAGTGTGTGTTGGTCTGTCTCTGTGTAGTGTGTGTTGGTCTGTCTCTGTGTAGTGTGTGTTGGTCTGTCTCTGTGTAGTGTGTGTTGGTCTGTCTCTGTGTAGTGTGTGTTGGTCTGTCTCTGTGTAGTGTGTGTTGGTCTGTCTCTGTGTAGTGTGTGTTGGTCTGTCTCTGTGTAGTGTGTGTTGGTCTGTCTCTGTGTAGTGTGTGTTGGTCTGACTCTGTGTAGTGTGTGTTGGTCTGTCTATGTGTAGTGTGTGTCTGCCTCTGTGTAGTGTGTGTCTGCCTTTCTCTGTGTAGTGTGTGTTGGTTTCTCTGTGTAGTGTGTGTCTGCTGTGTAGTGTGTGTTGGTCTGTCTCTGTGTAGTGTGTGTCTGCCTGTCTCTGTGTAGCGTGTGTTGGTCTGTCTCTGTGTAGTGTGTGTTGGTCTGTCTCTGTGTAGTGTGTGTTGGTCTGTCTCTGTGTAGTGTGTGTTGGTCTGTCTCTGTCTAGTGTGTGTCTGCCTGTCTCTGTCTAGTGTGTGTCTGCCTGTCTCTGTGTAGTGTGTGTCTGCCTGTCTCTGTGTAGTGTGTGTCTGCCTGTCTCTGTGTAGTGTGTGTCTGCCTGTCTCTGTGTAGTGTGTGTCTGCCTGTCTCTGTGTAGTGTGTGTCTGCCTGTCTCTGTGTATTGTGTGTGTCTGCCTGTCTCTGTGTAGTGTGTGTGTCTGCCTGTCTCTGTGTAGTGTGTGTGTCTGCTTGTCTCTGTGTAGTGTGTGTGTCTGCCTGTCTCTGTGTAGTGTGTGTGTCTGCCTGTCTCTGTGTAGTGTGTGTGTCTGCCTGTCTCTGTGTAGTGTGTGTCTGCCTGTCTCTGTGTAGTGTGTGTCTGCCTGTCTCTGTGTAGTGTGTGTCTGCCTGTCTCTGTGTAGTGTGTGCGTCTGTTTAGTGTGTCTGTGTCTCTGTGTAGTGTGTAGTGTGTAGTGTGTCTCTGTGTAGTGTGTCTCTGTGTAGTGTGTCTCTGTGTAGTGTGTCTGTGTGTAATGTGTCTGTCTGTCTCTGTGTAGTGTGTGTGTGTGTGTGTGTGTGTGTGTGTGTGTGTGTGTGTGTGTGTGTGGGTGGTTGCTCCTTCCTCTCTCGTACACTCACGAGCCCTTGCTACATCACTGCTTCTCTACTGTATACTCACCAACCCTTGTTACAACAATGTTCCGACTACTGTACACTTTCCAACCCTTGGTACCATACTGCTTCCCTGCAATCGTGAGACCTCTGTGCAACACGACTACAATACACTCATCTGCCCTTGTTGCAATATGGCTATCCTGCACCCACTTGTTTGCTGCAATAACTTTCCTACACTCATCTGCCCTATTTGCAAGTTGGATTCCCTATACTCACCTGTACTAGCTGCAACATAATTTTCCTGTACTCATATGCCATCGTTGCAATACAGCTCTTCAGCACTCACCTGTCCTGGTTGCAACAGAGTTCCTGATTTACCAGGATACGAAGAGAGGATAATCGGCAATTTGAGAACTACTTAATGCCGAAGGAAAAATCAGAAGCAAACCAGTATGCGGTTATGTGAGAATGAAGACAATACTTAAAATTGTAAGACTTGTGAAGAGTAGGGGAATTCACGGAATATAACCTAAAGGTATGCAAAGAACTGACCAGAAGTTTCACTAAAAAAAAAAAACAGAAGCAGGTCTCATAAGCATACGGGATGGAACAGATCACACGAAGATGAACAGTTTCCAAACATCAGAGGAAGTGGGAAGCAAGACATAATCATAGATCATTGTCACTGACATGTATATAACGTACAGGAAAGGATAATTAGGAAGAGGCTGGTAAAGCATCTGGAGAGGAACATCACTAGAAATCCAGCACTGGAATTCTATGATATAATAACGAAAACTAAACAAGGGAGACAAGGATGGGTCAGCGGCATTTTCTTGGACTTTATGAAGAAATTTGACACTGTATTACACTGTAGGACACTGGCACACAAATCGAAAGAGGAGGCAGAAGTGCAAGGAAAAGTACTCCAATTAACTAAGGAGTTTCTAAAGTACAGAAAACAGAATGACGGTGAATAAAGAAAACATCAGAATGGGTAATATCACCAGTGGCGTCTTCAAAGGAGTGACACTAGGATCCTTTCTTTTCATAATATACATAAATGATCTACCAGAGGAGATGAGTTCCTACGTATCGTTGTTTGTTGTTAATGTAAAACTATTAAGAGAACAGAAATACTAGAAGACTTAGCCAAACTACAGGAGTGGTCAATTGCCTGTTCTATTACTCCCTGTTCTATTACTCCCTGTTCTATTACTCCCTGTTCTATTACTCCCTGTTCTATTACTCCCTGTTCTATTACTCCCTGTTCTATTACTCCCTGTTCTATTACTCCCTGTTCTATTACCCCTGTTCTATTACCCCATGTTCTATTACCCCATGTTCTATTACTCCATGCTCTATTACTCATCTGTGTCTCGCAGAGACACAGATGGGTAATGTTACCCCCCTGTCTCTCTTTATTAAGCTTCCGCGAGACACACAGGGGTAATAGAACATAGTTGAAAGGTAGTAATACAGATGAGCTAGTAAGATGCTACGAAATATTTCTTCAGTCTCTGTGTGGTAAACAATTGGAATGAACTAGATGACGGGCGTAGTGGAGGCAAATTCCATACACAGTTTTAAGTGTAACAGGGCCCAGGTGAACAAAAACCGGTATATGCCGGCTGTTCTATGAAGTTAAGAAGCGGGGCCAGGAGCAGAGTCTCGACTCTCGCAAAGAAAACTCGGTGAGTACATATCCACAAACAAAAATCTCCACTAACACAACATTTGTAAAGAATACACAACCTCACACATTCACGAATAATATACATACACAAATACACCTGTGTATAAGCGTACACTAACACACACGCCCACAGAACAAATAAAAACATACATACGTCCACAAGAACACGTTCACGAACACACACGTCCACTAACACAAACGTTCACGAGCACACTCGTCTTCAAATTCACACGTCCATAAGCACACACTTTTTCAGACACAAACGTCCAAAAAATTGCACGTCCAAAACAAACAGGTCCACAACACACACACACACACACACACACACACACACACACACACACACACACAAACGTGGACATAAATGGAAGGCGGATCCTGGGAAGTAGCAGTAATTAAATATATGTATCCCCCTGCATGTACGTAACGAGGGAGGAGACCGCTCCATTTCCAGCAGTAAATACCAGTATCAGGAATATATGGTGACACAGTATCTTGCATACTGTCACAGTATGTCTAAGTATTTGCGTCTACGAACAGGCAATTACAAATACGGAGAGAAATACTATTCCGTCTCTGTGTTTACCTATTCGTAGTAGTAGGAGCAGATTTTTTTTTTTCTGTGTATATATATATATATATATATATATATATATATATATATATATATATATATATATATATATATATATATATGTATATATATATATATATATATATATATATATATACATACATAATTCATGTGTACTGCTGAATCAACCCGCGAAGGTCCCCTGAACGTCAGTAGTGTTGGCTCGATCCTCTGTATGCAGTGATATTCCCCGCAGACACTGATCATTTCTCGTGATGTTCCGTCCTGAACTTGGCTCAGTGACCATGTAGTAATAGTTGTGGTAGTAATAGGTGTGGTAGTGTAATAATTGTGGTAGTAGTAATAATAGTGGTAGTAGTAGTAGTAATTGTGGTAATAGTAGTAGTAGTAATTGTGGTAATAGTAGTAGTAGTAATTGTGGTAATAGTAGTAGTAGTAATTGTGGTAATAGTAGTAGTAGTAGTAACAATAGTGGTGGTAGTAGTAGTAACAATTGTGGTAGTAGTAATAATTGTGGTGGTAGTAGTAATAATTGTGGTGGTAGTAGTAATAATTGTGGTGGTAGTAGTAATAATTGTGGTGGTAGTAGTAATAATTGTGGTGGTAGTAGTAATAATTGCGGTGGTAATAATTATAATTGTGGTGGTAATAATTATAATTGTGGTGGTAGTAATTATAATTGTGGTGGTAGTAGTAGTAATTCTGGTGGTAGTAGTAGCAGTAGTAATTCTGATGGTAGTAGTAGTAGTAGTAATTGTGGTGGTAGTAGTAGTAATAATTGTGGTGGTAGTAATAATTGTGGTGCTAGTAGTAATAATTGTGGTGGTAGTAATTATAATTGTGGTGGTAGTAATTATAATTGTGGTGGTAGTAGTAATAATTGTGGTGGTAGTAGTAATAATTGTGGTGGTAGTAGTAGTAATAATTGTGGTGGTAGTAGTAATAATTGTGGTGGTGGTAGTAGTAGTAATTGTGGTGGTAGTAGTAGTAGTAATTGTGGTGGTAGTAGTAGTAGTAATTGTGGTAGTAGTAGTAATTGTGGTGGTAGTAGTAGTAGTAATTGTGGTAGTAGTAGTAGTAGTAATTGTGGTGGTAGTAGTAGTAGTAATTGTGGTAGTAGTAGTAATTGTGGTGGTAGTAGTAGTAATAATTGTGGTGGTGGTAGTAGTAATAATTTTGGTGGTAGTAGTAGTAATAATTTTGGTGGTAGTAGTAATAATTGAGGTGGTAGTAAAAACAGTAGTAATAATAGTGATAATAGAAATAGCAGAAGTATCGGTTGTGGTAGTCGTAGTGGTAATAGTGGTAGTAGTAATAGTAATAACAGTAACAGCAGTTATAATAGAAGAAGCAGCAGTAGTAATAGTGGTAGTAATAGTAGTAGAAACAACAGTAGTAGCAACAGTAGTAGTAGTAGTAGTAATAGAAGCATCAGTAGTAGCAATAGCAACAGTAGTAGCAGCAACAGTAGTAGTAGCAGCAACAGAAGTAGTAATAACAGTAGTAGTAAAACAGTAGTAGTAAAGAATACGTTATAATACCTTGGCTGGAACTAATAACCTTCCGTTTCAAAAGGAAAATACTGACAACGTTTCGGTCCATCCTGGAACATAACTAAGTCAAGGTTGTTACGTGATAGTGCAAGACGGACCGAAGCGTCGCCTATAGTTGGCTTTCAAGAGAGTTGGATACTATGTGAATTTAGTATCAGCACCAGCAGGACTACCACTGCCATTACTAGCAACAGCATCAGTGCTGATGCCACCTTCAACACTCAGCACCAACAGCACTGTTGCAGCTCTACCACTGATACTATCAGCACCACCGTCAGCTTCATTAGTACCCTCCATCAGCACCCTCGTCAACACCACCATTAGCACCACTATCAGCATCATCAGCAGCACCACCATCAATACCAGTGTCAGCACCACTATCAGCATCACCACCTGCACTAACTTCAGCACTACTACCTTCACCACCATGACCACCACCAACAGCACCATCCTCAGCACTACCACCAGCACCACAATAAGCACCACAACAGCATCATCATCCCAAGCACCACCACCATGACCACCAACAGCATCATCATCCCAAGCACCACCACCATAACCACCAACAGCACCAACCCCAACTCTACCACCAGCATCACAATAAGCAATACAACCAACAGCACCATCCCAAGCACCAGCAGCATCACCATAACTACCACCAATAGCACCATCCCAAGCACACCACCACCAGTATCACCATCAACACCACCACTAGAGGACTGAGGGGCTGAGTGGCCGGCAGCGACCGGTAAGCAGAGAGAGAGAGGGGGAGAGAGAGAAGGTTTTACGCTCCAAGTGCGAGTGAATAATTCATCACAAGCAAGATGTATCATTAGTTACATCCAGATAGTGTAAACATCACGCCCACTACCTCTCCTTCACTCCTCCCTCTCTCCTCCTTATCTCACTCCTGCTCCCTCACTCTTATTTAGTCACGCCTGCTCCCTCACTCTTATTCAGTCACGCCTGCTCCCTCACTCTTCTTCAGTCACGCCTGCTCCCTCACTCTTATTCAGTCACGCCTGCTCCCTCACTCTTATTCAGTCACGCCTGCTCCCTCACTCTTATTCAGTCACGCCTGCTCCCTCACTCTTATTCAGTCACTCCTGCTCCCTCACTCTTATTCAGTCACTCCTGCTCCCTCACTCCTATTCAATGACGCCTGCTCCCTCAATACTGCTATAACACTCATACAAACATACGAACAGAGCAGCACTGCAATAAGTTCACTGGCCCATAGTAGGTAGGCTTCTCTCATACCCAACGCTTATCAATCATATATTTGTATAACCCATTTTTCGACGCTACTTAAGGTGTTACTCGTGAAGACTCGAGCTGGTGGCTTGTTTCACTCGCATTAACCTTGTCGATAAACTAGTACGTTCCCATTTCTTTCTAAATCTGACTTCATCTAATATAATTCCATTGTTTCGAGTTCTTTCATTGCTAGCAGTTC
The DNA here is from genome assembly GCF_038502225.1 of Cherax quadricarinatus. NCBI lineage: Eukaryota > Metazoa > Arthropoda > Malacostraca > Decapoda > Parastacidae > Cherax > Cherax quadricarinatus. Next base: position 34,899,020 of record NC_091308.1, read on the forward strand.
ATAGAACCCTATTTATATCTCCTGCGTTTAAACCTGCTTCCACCTATTTACTTCAGTAACATTTTACGTCAATCTAACTCTTACAAGACAGTGCAGGTTCAGACTACTAATTATTTCTTCATTTGTAAGATTCATTATAAAGTGATCTGATGTTGCCATCCGTTTCTTTATGTTCTCCGATGCATTTACATCCATTCAGTAATATAGGGACCAGACCAGAGCTACATAAGCAAAGTGAGGCTTTACTAATAACATGTAGAGCATAACTCTCATCTATGTAGAACAAGACATTTACTTAGGAATACCTATCGCCTTTGGCGAAAGTGCGTGCGTGCGTGTGTGTGTGTGTGTGTGTGTGTGTGTGTGTGTGTGTGTGTGTGTGTGTGTGTGTGTGTGTGTGTGTGTACTGACACATGCGTAGAACTGTAAAATAATCTATGGACACCTGTAACTCCTACCTTATTGATCATCTCACTCCTGCTCCTTCATTTCTACTCTCAATTTTCCCTTACTCTTTTCTCACTCCTGCTTCATTTCGCCCTTTTCACCCCTGATGTCTTACTCCAGCCTCACACCTGCTCTTTCATTTCTCTCTCATTCATCCTCCTTCACTCCCCTTTTCACCTGAGTCACTCCTCCTTAACTACTACCCCTCTCACTCTCCTTCACGTTTCCACGACACCTGCTCCATCACCCTCGCCTCCCTCACGCTTCCCTCACACCTGGTCCATCACTGCTATTGAGGGGACCCTTCAGGCATTGCTCTACAGTTGTGTACACACACACACACACACACACACACACACACACACACACACACACACACACACACACACACACACACGAATAAAAATGTCCTTTAAAGACTTTTTATTATTTTTATACCCAGCTAATTAATTATTGATTCTAACACAATGCTTCTTCTGAATATTCAAATGAAAGATGGAAGAGGGAGGGGAGGATGGGAAAGAATTTTCTCCCATGGATAATTTTTCGGCACCAGCCAGAGCGTAAATTACTAAGATGATTGTGGTACGCTAGAACGCACCCCAGCCAGCACCAGTAGTTTTCAGGGCCGTCTTTTGCAACGTTGACATTTGGCTATTAATCAGATTTTCCGTCTTTTATATGCGGTGTGAGCTTAATGGGAATGCGAATGCATGTGAGGGGGAAGTGAACGTGTGTGTGTGTGTGTGTGTGTGTGTGTGTGTGTGTGTGTGTGTGTGTGTGTGTGTGTGTGTGTGTGTGTGTGTGTGTGTGTGTGTGTGTGTGTGTGTGTGTGTGTACCCACCTAGTTGTACTGGCCTATTTGTGGTTGCATGGGACGATTCATAGCTCCTGGCCCTGCATCTTTACTGGTCGCTACTGGGTCACTCTCCCTGAACCATGAGCTTTATCATACCTCTGCTTAAAGCTGTGTATGGATCATGCCTTCACTACATCGCTTCCCAAACTATTCTACTTCTTGACTACTCTGTGACTGAAGAAAGACTTCCTAACATCCCTGTGATTCATCTGCATCTTCAACTTCCAACTGTATTCCCTTGTTGCTGTGTTCCATCTCTGGAACATCCTGTCATTGTTCACCTTGTCAATTCCTCTCAGTATTTTGTATGTCGTTATCATGTCCCCCCTAATTCTCCTATCCTCCAGTGTCGTCAGGTCGATTTCCCTTAACCTCTCTTCGTAGGACATACCCCTTAGCTCTGGGACTAGTCTTGTTGCAAACCTTTGCACTTTCTCTAGTTTCTTCAAGTGCTTGGCTAGGTGTGGGTTCCAAACTGACGCCGAATTACTCGAATATGGGCCAATTGGTGGATAAGGTCTGCATCCTGTCCAGATCCCTTTGTAGTTCTGCCTGGTTTTCGTCTGAATGAATTCTTCTCATCAACTTCACGTCATCTACAAACAGGGACGCTTCGGAGTCTATTACTTCCGTCATGTTATTCACAAATACCAGAAACAGCACTGGTCGTAGGACTGATCCTTGTGGGACCCCACTCGTCACAGGTGCCCACTCTGACACCTTGCCACGTACCATGACTCGCTGGTGTCTTCCTGACAAGTATTCCCTGATCCATTATTGTGCCTTCCCCATTATCCCTTCCTGGTCCTCCAGTTTTTGGATTAATCTCTTGTGTGGAACTGTGTCAAACGCCTTCTTACAATCCAAGAAAATACACTCCCTCCCCCCTCTCTCCCTTGTCTTACTGCTGTCACCCTGTCATAGAACTCCAGTAGGTTTGTGACACAGGATCTCCCATCCCTGAAACCATGTTGGCTGCTGTTGATGAGATCATTCCTTTCTAGGTGTTCCACCACTCTTCTCCTGATAGTCTTCTCCATGACTTTACATACTACACATGTCGGTGACAATGGTCTGTAGTTTAGTGCTTCATGTCTGTCTCCTTTTTTAAAATGTGGGATTACATTTGCTGTCTTCCATACCTCAGGTAATCTCCCTGTTTCGATAGATGTATTGAATATTGTTTTTAGGGGTACACGTAGTGCCTCTGCTCTCTCTCTCAGGACCCATGGAGAGATGTTATCCGGCCCCATCGCCTTTGAGGTATCTAGCTCACTCAGAAGCCTCTTCACTTCCTCGGTTGTGTGTACTGTGTCCAGCACTTGGTGGTGTACCCCACCTCTCCATCTTTCTGGAGTCCCTTCTGTCTCCTCTGTGAACACTTCCTCGAATCTCATGTTGAGTTCCTCACACACTTCGCGGTCGTTTCTTGTTGTCGCTCCTCCTTCCTTACTTAGCCTGATTACCTGGTCCTTGACTGTAGATTTCCTCCTGATGTGGTTGTATAACAGCTTCGGGTCAGATTTGGCTTTCGTTGCTATGTCGTTTTCATATTGTCGTTGTGCCTCCCTTCTTACCTGTGCATATTCATTTCTGGCTCTACGACTGCTCTCCTTATTCTCCTGGGTCCTTTGCCTTCTGTACTTCTTCCATTCCATAGCGTATTTGGTTTTGGCCTCCCTGCACCTTTGGATGAACCATGGGCTCATCCTTGCTTTTTCATTATGTTACCCTTGGGTACAAACCACTCCTCAGCTTCCTTGCATATTGTTTTTTTACATATTCCATCATCTCGTTTACTGGCTTCCCTGCAAGTTCTCTGTCCCACTGAACCCTGTTCAGGATGTTCATTCCCGCATAGTCCTCTTTCTTGCAGTTTGGCTTTATTCGGCCGGCCCTTCCTGCTGCTCCCTCCACTTGTAACTACTGTGTATTCGAAGCTTAAAACCACATGATCGTTGGCCCCCATCGGTCTTTCATATGTGATGTCCTCAATATCTGCACTACTCAAGGTGAATACTAGGTCCAGTCTCGCTGGTTCATCCTCTCCTCTCTCTGGTAGTGTCCCTTACGTGTTGGTACATGAAGTTTTCCAGTACCACCTCCATCATCTTAGCCCTCCATGTATCTTGGCCCCCATGTGGCTCCAAGTTCTCCCCATCGATTTCCTTGTGGTTAAAGTTACCCATCATCAGTAGCTTTGCCCTGCACGCATGAGCCCTTCTGGCCACTGCAGCCAATGTATCAACCATCGCTCTATTGCTCTCATCGTACTCTTTCTTGCCTTGGCTTCCCCCTGTTCTGTGGTGGGTTATACATCACAGCAATTACCACCTTAGGACCTCCAAACTGAAGCATTCTTACTATGTAATCTCTTGCTTCTCCACTCTCTCCTCTCTCCAGCTCATCAAGCTTCCATCGGTTTTTAATCAGCAGTGCCACTCCTCCACCCTCCCTGTTCCTTCTGTCTTTTCTCAGGATCTGATATCCCGTTGGAAAGATGACTTTTGTTATAACTCGTGAGCATGGTTTCTGTGAGAGCTATGATGTCCGGCGATGCTTCTTTGACTCTCTCGTGCCACTCCTCCCACTTGTTCATTATTCCATCAGCGTTTGTGTACCATAACTTTAGTCTCCTCCCCAACACTGTTTTTGGGGGTGTCTGTGAGGGTGGGGAACCTGGTAGTGTACTGTGGGATTTTATAGCTGAGTGCTGGGTGGGAGCTGTGGGTATGGATTGTAGTTTGTGTTGGGATGGTGTAATAGATTGTGGGGTTCTGGGGATGGTTCTGTGAGTGCTTGCTCTTGGTGCTCTGCCCTGCTCTGATTGACCTCTGCTGATTCTGTCCTTGTCTCTCTTCCTAGCTCCCTTCTCTTTTGTGTCCTTTCCCTCAGCTGCTGTCGTTCTGTTTGTGTTCTCTGTCTAGGAACACCCTCTTGTATTCTGCCGAGTACTTCAACTGTAGTTTCTCTTGGAGGATCATGTTCCACACTGTTTCTGTCCTGAAAATCAGCTTGATCGGTCGTTTTCTCCCCTTCAAGTGTTTCCCTATTCTCTGAAAATTTACAATCTCATCCATGTCCTCTTCACCTATTTCTGTAATGATGCTCTCAATCTCCTTTCTTTCTGCCTGCCATCTTTCGGTGTGTGTCCTTCCCTCACTCTCCTGAAGCCCATGAACAAACACTGACTTTGCTCTTTCCTCCTCCAATTGCCTTTCTCTCCGTGACACTGGTTCCTGTCTGTACATGGCCATTTTCTAACTTGTTTTTCCCAGTAGCTTTTGGTCGAGCCACTGCAATTGACCCATTACCCTCTCCATCAGTGCCCAGCTACTATCCCCTTATACTCCTTGGCCCTGCTTGGCAGGCTAATATGACCCTAGCATAATTTACATCTCCTTCCTTCCTGTTCGGCCTCCCAGCTTCATATGCTGTGTCTTCTCTGGTCAATACCCCTATAACTCTTTTCAGCCTGTTTACTTCATCTGTCTACTGCAGTTTCGACTTGTGGTTTGCAGTTCTTCTTCTCCTCGTCCAACCTCTTTTCCAAGTGTGTGTGTGTGTGTGTGTGTGTGTGTGTGTGTGTGTGTGTGTGTGTGTGTGTGTGTGTGTGGTGTGGGTGTGTGGTGTGGGTGTGTGGTGTGGTTGTGTGGTGTGGGTGAGTGGTGTGGGTGTGTGGTGTGGGTATGTGGTGTGGGTGTGTGGTGTGTGTGTGTGGAGTGGATGTGTGGTGCAGGTGTGTGGTGTGTGTGGTGTGTGTGGTGTGTGTGGTGTGTGTGTGTGTGTGGCATGTGGTGTGTGTGTGTGTGTGTGTGGCATGTGGTGTGTGTGTGTGTGGCATGTGGTGTGTGTGTGTGTGGCATGTGGTGTGTGTGTGTGTGTGTGTGTGTGTGTGTGTGTGTGTGTGTGTGTGTGTACTCACCTATTTGTACTCACCTATTTGTGGTTGCAGGGGTCGAGTCATAGCTCCTGGCCCCGCCTCTTCACTGATTGCTACTAGGTCCTCTCTCTCCCTGCTACATGAGCTTTATCATACCTCGCCTTAAAACTATGTATGGTTCCCGCCTCCACTACTTCACTTTCTAGACTATTCCACGACTTGACTACTCTATGACTGAAGAAATACTTCCTAACATCCCTTCGATTCATCTGAGTCTTCAACTTCCAACTGTGACCTCTTGTGTCTGTGTCCCATCTCTGGAACATCCTGTCTTTGTCCACCTTGTCTATTCCGCGCAGTATTTTATATGTCGTTATCATGTCTCCCCTGACCCTCCTGGCCTCCAGTGTCGTCAGGCCGATTTCCCTCAACCTTTCTTCGTAGGACAATCCCCGTAGCTCTGGGACTAGTCTTGTTGCAAACCTTTGCACTTTCTCTAATTTCTTGACGTGCTTGACTAGGTGTGGATTCCAAACTGGTGCTGCATACTCCAGTATGGGCCTGACGTAAATGGTATACAGTGTCTTGAACGATTCCTTACTGAGGTATCGGAACGCTATCCGTAGGTTTGCCAGGCGCCCGTATGCTGCAGCAGTTATCTGATTTATGTGCGCCTCAGGAGATATGCTCGGTGTTATACTC
>NC_091308.1:34909910-34917410 GCF_038502225.1 Cherax quadricarinatus
AGACCACATGGGATCTATTCTTTGTGCAGTTTTGACATCCTCGACAGTAAATGGAGGATCTGCAGTAACTACACTAACGTGTCGCGATAAAGCATCTGCGACTACATTTGACTTGCCAGGTAAATGTTCAAAAGTGGGATTGAACTCTTGGATAGTCAAGGACCATCTGGCTAACCTTCCAGTAGGCTGTTTGTTCTGGAATAAAGGTATCAGTGGCGCATGATCTGTCAAGACATGAACAGGGTACTGGTAAATGATGTCTCGGAAGTGCTTTAAAGACCACACTATTGCTAAAGCTTCTTGCTCCGTTACTGTATAATTACGTTCAGCCTTCGTAAGGACTCGGCTAGCAAATGCAACTGCGTTGTACTTGCTATCAGTCTTCTGAGCTAGTACGGCACCTATGCCAATGGAACTAGCATCAGTTGTCAGATAGAAGGGCTTAGAAAAATCTGGGAATTTCAAAATGGGAGCAGATGTTAGCTTTTCTTTTAGAGTTTGGAATGCTGTTTCTTGACGGAAGGTCCAACTAAAAGGAGCATCTTTCTTAAGCAACTCAGTTAGAGGAGCAGCTATGGAAGAAAAATTAGCAATGAAAGATCTATAAAAACCTGCTAAGCCCACAAAGGATCTTACGGCATCAGCGGTTTTGGGAGTTGGAAAATTTAGTACTGCTGTTACTTTACTTTGGTCAGTCGTAACCCCTCTAGGAGTGACTACGTGACCAAGAAACTTAATTTCTGATCTGAAAAATTGGCATTTAGACAGTTTGATCTTTAAATTTGCTTCTTCAAGCTTTCCAAGTACTGTATCAAGTCTTTTCAGATGTGTGTCCACGTCTTCGGACATGACGATTACGTCGTCTAAGTACACCATAAGTGCTTTACCTATCAGACCTCTAAAGATATTGGTCATGAGTCTAGAGAACGTGATAGGAGACGATCGTAATCCAAACGCCATACGGAGGAAATGATAATGACCTGTGGGAGTGGAGAAAGCTGTTAACTCTTGGCTGTCCTCGTGAAGAGGGACTTGCCAAAACCCTTGTAACAAGTCTAGGGTCGAGAAGACTTTGTTATCTCCGATATTGCGTAAAAGGTCACCTAGTACAGGAAGTGGGAAACGATCTGGAATGGTTTTCGCGTTTAACTTCCTAAAGTCAATCACCGGGCGCCAAGTGCCATCCTTCTTAGGCACTAGGATCAAGGGCGCATTCCAGGGTGAATTGCTATGTGCAATAACTCCATCATTGAGCATTTGATTGATCAGTTCCTCTGCGACAGCAACTTGTGAATGAGGCATTCTGTACGCAGGTATGTAAATAGGTCTAGTACCAGGTTCAAGTGGAATACGATGGGACAATAAGTTCGTTATACCCATCTTCTCACCTGGTAAGGCAATAGCTTTACGACGTTTGTTCAACAGAGTCAACAAACGCTTGACTTCGTCTGGGAAGTCAGTAGGAGCTAAGTCTTTCTCCTCAACTGGTGAAACAGATTGATCCGGAGAAGTGGATGAGGTCTCCCCGGTAGAAATAGCACCGACCCACTGGTCAGGTGACACGTCATCCTGTACTTGAACAGGGTAAGGATAGTGAACTAGGTCAACGAGGTTGGTATTTGCTCTGAGACGAACACTGTGACCCAAAGTGTTAGCAAGGAGTAAATGGATCTTACTGTCTCTTACAATGTGTAAGGAAGGTTCAACAAATAAACCTTTGACCTTGCAGGAATCACTGTCAACTAGGACGGTATCACCATCTGGAACATTAGGAACAACAACAGACACTCTAGTGAGAACACTAGCTGTAACAGAGACGTCTTTCTGCAGACAGCATGTCACATCAACAAGAGATGGCATTACTAGTTGCAAGTAATCGTTATCTGACAAGGCATCCCCTGTGGAGAAACTACTACTCGAACTAGCAGTCATTGCAGGGATAGGCTGTGCACTCAAGGCAGTCTGAGTGTCCCCGGACACTTGAGGCAACGGAACACTATCCTGCAAGTCTGAAGGTATAGGTGGAACACAGATGGGAGTGACAGAATTACTAGTGCCTGACCGCTCGGCTACGTTAATAAGTAATTCACGGATCTATAGGAACTTAATCTGAACTTCACATTTCGCAGCACTTTAACAAATCTCAGATACAAGCTGTGAGAACAAACACATTGCTCAAGGGCTAGGTATTGTCTTTCAGTCAGTAAGGGAATATTGTTACTATGGACTGATTCATATTGACTTTGACTGGAATGATACACTAAGTGAACGTTCAAAAGTGACTGGGACATCTTCTCAGTGAAAATACTGAAGGGCATAAGTCAAGAAAAATGGAGAGAATGACACAATAAGCTTAAATGGAAAAAAATGCTTAACTATTCTGCATAAGTAATTAAAAATTGACAAGTTACACAGTAAGCAAAGAACTCACACAAGAATAATATGCAACTTAACAAACACTGAAAATCAAGAGAACTTGTACTTTGCTCAAATCTAATATGCTCAATTTTTACTTTAAATTGAATAAATGGCACAGTGAGTTGTCTTTACTTTCAATGCAACAAGGAAAATACACAATAAAATAATAAAATGGACTCAATAAACTTGTGCAAAAATTAAAACAACACACAATTCGCTGAAATAAAAATTAAAATGACAGACAGAATAAAATACTATGCACAGAACAGAGCATAAGAAACTGCACTGTAAGAAACTGTATTGCACAACACTGCATAAAATTTTCTGCAAGAAAAACTTTAATAGCAACACAATATTTGCACAAGAATTATTGCAAAATGAGTCTGTGTGCAATAATTAAAATTATAACACACAAGAAAAGAAATATATCAAGGAATGAACACTTTAACTCTTAACTGCACTTAAACAACAAGCAAAAGAACAATTTACTTTAAAAGGAGAACTTAAAAATTGCACTAAGAGTGAATTTGTTCAATAAAATATGAAAAATAATAGGTGCTAAAACACACAACAAAAAGAAATACAACACTTACAGTGATGCAGAGCACAAAACATCAACATAAACTCAGTACTAGAATTTTCTTGCAATGAAACTTGATGTTTTTAAAAAAATTTTGTAAACAGATTTCTTGCTGGAGCTTTAAAAATGGCACTATTGTCTGTGGAAATAAGACAAATTAAACACTGGCTGAATGGAAAAATATGAACACAAGAATGTTCAACACACAGGGAACAAACAAAAATACACAATTGCTAGGAAGAAAAAAAAAATAACAGACAACACTGAGTTGTGATGCAGAATATGAGGTGAAAAATTTACTGAGTTAATTCACTGGAATTCTGAAGTTTAAACACAAGTTCTATACTGCTCATATGTTGCACACACAACAAAGGAAACACTAAGTACTTACTTCAAGTGTGTATAAAAAGAAACACAACACAACAGATATAAAATAATACACGAAAATTAACACTGAATTAAGGAGATTAAAAGAAATTAATAGAATCAGTACATGATAAACACTGAGTCTGATCAAGAGTCACTGAATGTCACTAAGAGGTAAATTCACTGGGAACACAAAAGAAATGTCTCAACACTCGCAAATGTCTCTAAAAAAAAAAATATTATAGCTGTAACACTTGAAAAAATGAGATTGATGGATTGTTTTTATCGTCTTGCTGCTGTCCTCTGCACAGATGATCGTAGAATTGCGCTTAAATCGGCGAGAGACAACACATAGGAGGCTTTTAAAGATGGCGCGCCACTCTCTAGCTCTTGACCCCCTATGTGGTCCTTAAAATATGGTGCTACAACCCTTAGCAGAGCACCAAAACACTGATGAGGTAGGTGAGTTGTAATGGCCGACTGTAGTTGGGTTTGTGGGTAATGGCTGAGCGAGGCGTCTGGGACCGGCAATGGTGCGACACACGTGATCGTGAGTGGCTGGGCTTATGGGTTGAACGTCGTAAGCCTCACTGAGAAAACCCACACTGCCGCGAAGATAATTCTAAGCCGGCTGGCTTAGGAGAAACCCACGAAATACTACAACACCACAAGGATGAGAAGGAGCACTCAGAATGCTTGGAACTAGAATCACAAGCGATGAAGACTAGTCACGTGGCTTGCTTGAGTACTGGGGTAAGACACCTGGGTTAGTTGCTAGCTGGCTTATCTTAACCCTTCACACAGAATAGCTTGATAACTTCACACGATGAGCACAGCAGGGGTGGAAGCTGGCTTGGCAGGCAAAATAATTGGATGGAGTAGGCTAGGCTGGACTGGACTCGGGTGTTCTGACTCCCCCACCACAGACTGGAAGCTGGCTTATTTTGCAAACTCGGGTCGACCCCTCGGGAGTAATGCAAAAAAGCAGGAAACACTAATACAAAGAGACTGACCAGTGAATAATGTAGAAGCTGGTAGAGTAGCTGGCTTGAGGTAGCTGGATGGGGTGAACCTCGGTAGTCGATAGGCCTACTGGTCACACGAAATGGCCGTCTTGCTGGTCGACAATTTTATCTCCAGAAATCGCTGTAATCGTCAGAATTACAGGCTCACCGCTGTCACCATTTATCGTAAGGGTTCTTGAATGGAGATATCACAGGTTGAAAGTAGACACACTTGTAGGATGGTAGATATATTGTCAGACTGAGATGAGAGATGGAGCCCGGTGCCAAGCCTGTTCACGTCTTGTAGGTCTGCCGCCGAGTGAGAGCGGGACAAAGGGATCACTGCCCATGTGTATGCCTATGACGTCACACAAAGCCAAAGGCTTACGAGGGATCTCGTGTCTAAAGCACAGGGATGATACTAATATGCTATGCTATATAATACTGGGAATACAGGGATCAGCAACTATGCTGACAATACTTCCTAACATCCCTTCGATTCATCTGTGTCTTCAGCTTCCAACTGTGTCCCCTTGTTACTGTGTCCAATCTCTGGAACATCCTGTCTTTGTCCACCTTGTCAATTCCTCTCAGTATTTTGTATGTCGTTATCATGTCCCCCCTATCTCTCCTGTCCTCCAGTGTCGTCAGGTTGATTTCCCTTAACCTCTCCTCGAAGGACATACCTCTTAGCTCTGGGACTAGTCTTGTTGCAAACCTTTGCACTTTCTCTAGTTTCTTCACGTGCTTGGCTAGGTGTGGGTTCCAACTGGTGCCGCATACTCCAATATGGGCCTAACGTACACGGTGTACAGGGTCCTGAATGATTCCTTATTAAGATGTCGGAATGCTGTTCTGAGGTTTGCTAGGCGCCCATATGCTGCAGCAGTTATTTGGTTGATGTGCGCTTCAGGAGATGTGCCTGGTGTTATACTCACCCCAAGATCTTTTTCCTTGAGTGAGGTTTGTAGTCTCTGACCCCCTAGACTGTACTGTGTCTGCGGCCTTCTTTGCCCTTCCCCAATCTTCATGACTTTGCACTTGGTGGGATTGCACTCCAGGAGCCAATTGCTGGACCAGGTCTGCAGCCTGTCCAGATCCCTTTGTAGTTCTGCCTGGTCTTCGATCGAGTGAATTCTTCATCAACTTCACGTCATCTGCAAACAGGGACACCTCAGAGTCTATTCCTTCCGTCATGTCATTCACAAATACCAGAAACAGCACTAGTCCTAGGACTGACCCCTGCGGGACCCCGCTGGTCACAGGTGCCCACTCTGACACCTCGCCACGTACCATGACTCGCTGCTGTCTTCCTGACAAGTATTCCCTGATCCATTGTAGTGCCTTCCCTGTTATCCCTGCTTGGTCCTCCAGTTTTTGCACCAATCTCTTGTGTGGAACTGTGTCAAACGCCTTCTTGCAGTCCAAGAAAATGCAATCCACCCACCCCTCTCTCTCTTGTCTTACTGCTGTCACCATGTCATAGAACTCCAGTAGGTTTGTGACACAGGATTTCCCGTCCCTGAAACCATGATTTTGCATACTATACATGTCAGTGACACTTGTCTGTAGTTTAATGCTTCATGTCTGTCTCCTTTTTTAAAGATTGGGACTACATTTGCTGTCTTCCATGCCTCAGGCAATCTCCCTGTTTCGATAGATGTATTGAATATTGTTGTTAGGGGTACACATAGCGCCTCTGCTCCCTCTCTCAATACCCATGGGGAGATGTTATCTGGCCCCATTGCCTTTGAGGTATCTAGCTCACTCAGAAACCTCTTCACTTCTTCCTCGGTTGTGTGCACTGTGTCCAGCACTTGGTGGTGTGCCCCACCTCTCCGTCTTTCTGGAGTCCCTTCTGTCTCCTCTGTGTACACTTCTTTGAATCTCTTGTTGAGTTCTTCACATACTTCACGGTCATTTCTTGTTGTCTCTCCTCCTTCCTTCCTTAACCTGATTACCTGGTCCTTGACTGTTGTTTTCCTCCTGATGTGGCTGTACAACAGTTTCGGGTCAGATTTGGCTTTCGCTGCTATGTCATTCTCATATTGTCTTTGGGCCTCCCTTCTTATCTGTGCATATTCGTTTCTGGCTCTACGACTGTTCTCCTTATTCTCCTGGGTCCTTTGCCTTCTATATTTCTTCCATTCCCTAGCACACTTGGTTTTTGCCTCCCTGCACCTTTGGGTAAACCATGGGCTCATCCTGGCTTTTTCATTATTCCTGTTACCCTTGGGTACAAACCTTTCCTCAGCCTCCTTGCATTTTGTTGCTACATATTCCATCATCTCATTAACTGGCTTCCCTGCCAGTTCTCTGTCCCACTGAGCCCCGTTCAGGTAGTTCCTCATTCCTGTGTAGTCCCCTTTCTTGTAGTTTGGCTTCATTCGTCCTGGCCTTCCTGCTTCTCCCTCCACTTGTAGCTCTACTGTGTATTCGAAGCTTTAAACCACATGGTCACTGGCCCCAAGGGGTCTTTCATATGTGATGTCCTCGATATCTGCACTACTCAAGGTGAATACTAAGTCCCGCCTTGCTGGTTCATCCTCTCCTCTCTCTCTTGTAGTGTCCCTTACGTGTTGGCACATGAAGTTTTCCAGTACCACCTCCATCATCTTAGCCCTCCATGTATCTTGGCCCCCATGTGGGTCCAAGTTCTCCCAATCGATCTCCTTATGGTTAAAGTCACCCATGATCAGGAGCTTTGCCCTGCATGCATGAGCTCTTCTGGCCACTCTAGCCAGTGTGTCAACCATCGCTCTATTGCTCTCGTCGTACTCTTGCCTTGGCCTCCTGCTGTTCTGTGGTGGGTTATACATCATTGCGATTACCACCTTGGGACCTCCAGAGTGAAGTGTTCCAGCTATGTAATCACTTTCTTCTCCGCTGTCTCCTCTCTCCAGCTCATCAAAATTCCAGCGATTTTTGATCAGCAACGCCACTCCTCCACCCCCCCTGTTCCCTCTGTCTTTCCTCAGGATTTGGTATCCCATTGGAAAGATGGCATCTGTTATCATACCTGTAAGCTTGGTTTCTGTGAGAGCTATGATGTCCGGTGATGCTTCTTTGACTCTTTCATGCCACTCCTCCCACTTATTTGTTATTCCATCAGCGTTTGTGTACCATACCTTC
>NC_091308.1:34924910-34929910 GCF_038502225.1 Cherax quadricarinatus
CAAGATAGGCTCACTTAAGAGCAACTCAGGTCAGATCACCGACTGTCATAAGGAAATGTGAAATTTTCAACACTTACTTCCTATCAGTTTTTACTCAGGAAGATACTAGCGAAATTCCAGAAAAAATAAATTATGTAGAACGGGATGATAATGAACTATGCACGATTGGGGTAACTAGTGAAATGGTCCTGAGACAAACAGAAATTAAAACCTAACAAATCCCGAGGCCCTGATGAACTGTTTGCAATGGTTTTAAAGGAATGTAAAGAGGAACTTTGCATACCATTGGCTAACTTTTTCAATATATCACTACAAACTGGCATGGTGCCAGACAAGTGGAAAATGGCAAATGTAATACCTATTTACAAGGCAGGTGACAGATCTTTAGCTTCGAACTATAGACCAATAAGCCTTACCTCTACAGTGGAAAAATTTATGGAATCAATAATTGCAGAAGCAATTCATAGCTGTCTTGAATGGCATAAAATGATAAATGAATCTCAACACGGTTTTACAAAGAGGCGTTCCTGTCTTACGAATTTACAAACTTTTTCACTAAGGCGTTTGAGAAGGTAGATTATGGTATTGAATATGATATTGTGTATATGGACTTTAGTAAGGACTTCGATAGAGTTCCACATTAGAGGATATGGAGTAAACTTAAGGCACACGGAATAGGAGAAGAATTTTTTTTCTGGGAAGAGGCATGGTTGACAAATAGGCAGCAGAGAGTTTTCATGAATGGGGAGAAATCAGAATGGGGGCATGTTACAGGCAGTGTTCCACAGGGGTCAGTGTTGGGCATCTTGTTGTTCACAATTTACATAAACGACATAGATGGGGGAATAAATAGCGACATAAGCAAATATGCTGACACCAAAATAGGCCGTCCAATTCATTCTAATGAGGACATTAGAGCACTCCAGGATGATTTGAATAGACTGATGCAGTGGTCGGAAAAGTGGCAGATGCAGTTTTATTATAGGCAAATGCAAAGCTCTAAATGTTGGACAGGAAAGTAATCATGCAACATATAAACGAATAATATGGATCTTAATATTATGGATTGCGAAGAGGATTTAGGAGTTCTGGCTAGCAGTAATCTGAAACCAAGACAACAGTGCACAATTGTTCACAATAAAGCTAACAGAATCCTTGGCTTCATATCAAGAAGTTTAAATAATAGGAGTCCTCAGGTTGTTCTTCAACTCTATATATCCTTGATTAGGCCTCATTTAGATTATGTTGCATAGTTCTGGTCACCGTATTACAGAATGTATATAAATGCACTGGAAAACGTACAAAGGAGGATGACAAAGTTAATCCCATGTATCAGAAATCTTCCCAATAAGGATGGACTGAGGGCCCTGAATCTGCACTCTCTAGAAACTCGTAGAACTAGGAGGGATATGATCGAGGTGTATAAATGGAAAACAGGAATAAACAAAAGGGATGTAAATAGCGTGCTGAAAATATCTAGCGTAGACAGGACTCGCAGCATTGGGTTTAAGTTGGAAAAATTCAGATTTAGGAAGGATATAGGAAAGTACTGGTTTGGTAATAAAGTTGTGGATGAGTGGAACAAATTCCCGAGTACCGTCATAGAAGCTAAGATGTTGTGTAGTATAAAAATAGGTTGGATAAATACACGAGTGGGTGTGAGTTGGACCTGACTAGCTTGTGCTACTAGGTCAGATGCCGTGCGACTTAAGTGAATGTGACCTGACCTGACCTGACCATATTAGGGCGTTGGCTTAAGCTGGTAGGAGAATTGAACCTGCCTCACATGGGCCAGTAGGCCTGCTACAGTGTTCCTTCTTTCTTAAGTTATGCTCTTATGAGAGACGAGAGTGGGGAGAGCCTTTTAGTTACATCTTCTAATACGTGAGAGGAGCTGCGGCCTTTGTAGAGATTTTAGTGTCAGCTTTCTCATCAGATTTCTCTCTCTCTCTCATTCCCATTGACCCTTTCTCCTTCGCTTCTTTATTTCCATTTTTGCCCCTTCCTTTCCCTCCCAAATGCTCATCCATTTCCTTTCTTAACCGCTTATTCCTTCCCAAATCGTCATACACTCCCATCCCTTTCCTTACGCCTCTACTCGTATCCTTCAACTATCCCTTCCTCCTAACCAGACACCCCTTCAATCACTCCTCCCTCCCTTTGCAAACTGCCTTTCCCTCCCTTCTAATACCGCCCTTTCCTCCCCCTATTTCTCTCCAAATGACTCTCCCTCCCTCCCTCCTTCTCCCCTTTCTTCCCACCCTTCACCTTCTCCTTGTCCCTCCGCTCTCCAGTTTCCCTCACTTCCCTCCCAGTCTGTCCTTCCCTCCCAGTCTGTCCTTCCCTCTCAATCTCCCACCGGGGAATAGTGAACAGTGAAAACTCAGTGCAAAAAGCGGTCTATAGAATTTAAGGTAAGTGGTCTTGCCTGCGAGCAGTGAATACCAGACAATTAGTGCTGAAAGCTTGTCTTAAAGAATTTCTTAGAATTTCTTTGAGTTGAGATTATGCTGCTGGGCGCTCACTAACATTACCTTAATCTCCCATTTCTTTTCCAACTTTTAGTAATGTATTACCTTAAATATATATATATATATATATATATTTTTTTTTTTTTTTTATTATCACACCGGCCGATTCCCACCAAGGCAGGGTGGCCCGAAAAAGAAAAACTTTCACCATCATTCACTCCATCACTGTCTTGCCAGAAGGGTGCTTTACACTACAGTTTTTAAACTGCAACATTAACACCCCTCCTTCAGAGTGCAGGCACTGTACTTCCCATCTCCAGGACTCAAGTCCGGCCTGCCGGTTTCCCTGAATCCCTTCATAAATGTTACTTTGCTCACACTCCAACAGCACGTCAAGTATTAAAAACCATTTGTCTCCATTCACTCCTATCAAACACGCTCACGCATGCCTGCTGGAAGTCCAAGCCCCTCGCACACAAAACCTCCTTTACCCCCTCCCTCCAACCCTTCCTAGGCCGACCCCTACCCCGCCTTCCTTCCACTACAGACTGATACACTCTTGAAGTCATTCTGTTTCGCTCCATTCTCTCTACATGTCCGAACCACCTCAACAACCCTTCCTCAGCCCTCTGGACAACAGTTTTGGTAATCCCGCACCTCCTCCTAACTTCCAAACTACGAATTCTCTGCATTATATTCACACCACACATTGCCCTCAGACATGACATCTCCACTGCCTCCAGCCTTCTCCTCGCTGCAACATTCATCACCCACGCTTCACACCCATATAAGAGCGTTGGTAAAACTATACTCTCATACATTCCCCTCTTTGCCTCCAAGGACAAAGTTCTTTGTCTCCACAGACTCCTAAGTGCACCACTCACTCTTTTTCCCTCATCAATTCTATGATTCACCTCATCTTTCATAGACCCATCCGCTGACACGTCCACTCCCAAATATCTGAATACGTTCACCTCCTCCATACTCTCTCCCTCCAATCTGATATTCAATCTTTCATCACCTAATCTTTTTGTTATCCTCATAACCTTACTCTTTCCTGTATTCACCTTTAATTTTCTTCTTTTGCACACCCTACCAAATTCATCCACCAATCTCTGCAACTTCTCTTCAGAATCTCCCAAGAGCACAGTGTCATCGGCAAAGAGCAGCTGTGACAACTCCCACTTTGTGTGTGATTCTTTATCTTTTAACTCCACGCCTCTTGCCAAGACCCTCGCATTTACTTCTCTTACAACCCCATCTATAAATATATTAAACAACCACGGTGACATCACACATCCTTGTCTAAGGCCTACTTTTACTGGGAAAAAATTTCCCTCTTTCCTACATACTCTAACTTGAGCCTCACTATCCTCGTAAAAACTCTTCACTGCTTTCAGTAACCTACCTCCTACACCATACACTTGCAACATCTGCCACATTGCCCCCCTATCCACCCTGTCATACGCCTTTTCCAAATCCATAAATGCCACAAAGACCTCTTTAGCCTTATCTAAATACTGTTCACTTATATGTTTCACTGTAAACACCTGGTCCACACACCCCCTACCTTTCCTAAAGCCTCCTTGTTCATCTGCTATCCTATTCTCCGTCTTACTCTTAATTCTTTCAATTATAACTCTACCATACACTTTACCAGGTACACTCAACAGACTTATCCCCCTATAATTTTTGCACTCTCTTTTATCCCCTTTGCCTTTATACAAAGGAACTATGCATGCTCTCTGCCAATCCCTAGGTACCTTACCCTCTTCCATACATTTATTAAATAATTGCACCAACCACTCCAAAACTATATCCCCACCTGCTTTTAACATTTCTATCTTTATCCCATCAATCCCGGCTGCCTTACCCCCTTTCATTTTACCTACTGCCTCACGAACTTCCCCCACACTCACAACTGGCTCTTCCTCACTCCTACAAGATGTTATTCCTCCTTGCCCTATACACGAAATCACAGCTTCCCTATCTTCATCAACATTTAACAATTCCTCAAAATATTCCTTCCATCTTCCCAATACCTCTACCTCTCCATTTAATAACTCTCCTCTCCTATTTTTAACTGACAAATCCATTTGTTCTCTAGGCTTTCTTAACTTGTTAATCTCACTCCAAAACTTTTTCTTATTTTCAACAAAATTTGTTGATAACATCTCACCCACTCTCTCATTTGCTCTCTTTTTACATTGCTTCACCACTCTCTTAACTTCTCTCTTTTTCTCCATATACTCTTCCCTCCTTGCATCACTTCTACTTTGTAAAAACTTCTCATATGCTAACTTTTTCTCCCTTACTACTCTCTTTACATCATCATTCCACCAATCGCTCCTCTTCCCTCCTGCACCCACTTTCCTGTAACCACAAACTTCTGCTGAACACTCTAACACTACATTTTTAAACCTACCCCATACCTCTTCGACCCCATTGCCTATGCTCTCATTAGCCCATCTATCCTCCAATAGCTGTTTATATCTTACCCTAACTGCCTCCTCTTTTAGTTTATAAACC
>NC_091308.1:34934910-34952410 GCF_038502225.1 Cherax quadricarinatus
GAATTCCTCTCCCTCTCCAATATATATATATATATATATATATATATATATATATATATATATATATATATATATATATATATATATGCGCAATAAGATCACAGTAAACAGGTGATTTTAAAATATGCAAAACAACCACTGTGAAAGAGTAGTGAAATTCCAAGGGCTTTCGTGACTACTCACATTGTCAAGGAACTAGTTCCTTGACAATGTGAGTAGTCACGAAGCGCTTGGAATTTCACTACTCTTTCACAGTGGTTGTTTTGCGCATATATATATATATATATGTATATATATATATATATATATATATATATATATATATATATATATATATATGCAAGGAATTCGCAAGAGCAGGCGAAATATACACAAACACTGATCTCTGGCTGAAGGAGACTCGAACCTACGAACCTTGGAACAAGGTACGCAGTGCTATACCAATCTACCCACACTGGACAATACCTAGGCGTGCAGCTTGCACTACACGTTGATCCTTCAGCCAGAGATCAGTGTTTATATATATATATATATATATATATATATATATATATATATATATATATATATATATATATATATATAAGCAAATATCACAAACCAAGCGAAATAGGATGCAAACAGAAAAGAGGAGGATGTCCAAGCAAGTAGGTTCCCAGAGGGTACAAGAAGTGCCCCCAGGCACAGCAGTGTCCACAGCCAGAAGGATGAATATGATAGCATTAGAAAATTCCCACAAACATTGATATTGTAATAGACTAAACGAAATTAACTTGGCAATAATAAACAAAATCGATTATATTTCACTATGACATCAATAACTTTACACACAAATATAATGTCAGTGATATAGAAGTCTCTGGCAATTATAGGGTATCCTTCCAAGGGACAACGTGTCCATTTAAAGTGACGGGAAAACGATAACATTTAGATGGGATACTTCTAAATGTTATGTAAAGAAAACGGGGATCATAAAAATAAACTCATTTAAAGGGGGAGACATCTGCAAGAACAAGAAAGACAGCCACAGATATTCAAACCACATAATTCTGAGGCAAACTGGTTCAGCCTTCAGAAATTGCAGGAAAAATAGGCCCTAATTCCTCAGTGTTGCACTACATTTAAGACAATCTAATGCATTCACATAAGAGCCCAATTTTAGACTGTGTACTATTGCCTCAACTGAAAACATATCTTATTTAAACAGCCCGTCAATGATGTTGTATAATGACTGTCTATCATGCTTAATAATTGGCGATTCTACAATATTCCTTTCAAGCCAGGAGGAACAAGGAAAGATGACTTTTACTTTCTGCCAATTTGTCGGGCTATTACAAGCTCTAATATGGTCTAAAATCGCGTTCGACTCCTGTGTTGTATGTACTGAATAACGGTTCTGGAACATTCTCACCTCGAATGATTTTCCCGTTTGTCTCATTGCAACCAACTCTGTAGACACCATCAACACGTTGTTGGGATGCATTCTTTATCAGGATGCTTCTAACAGTCCATGGATATTCAAATACTACTTGTATATTAAATCTTCTAAGAGCATTCGGTAGGGTAGATAAATTCTGGTTATATGGGAGGACCAGCACATTCTTGGTCTGAGGTGTTATCCTAGGTTCTGTCCTATAATAAGTTTTCTTAGCTGCCAGCAAGACAGATTCCACAAACATTTTAGGATACCGCAGTTTCGTGCCAATGTCAAATATTTTCCTAAATTCTTCACTTAGGAACTCCGGACTGCACACACTATAGGCTCTCAAAAGCATATTAAGAAATACACTCCTCTTGACTCTAGTGTCATGGTTGGAATAGTAATGAATATATGAGTATATATTGGTGGCCTTCCTATATACTGTGAGCTTAAACTTTCTATCAACCCGGTGTATCAACACATCTAAGAAAGAAAGTTTACAGTCTACCTCTTTCTCCACGGTGAATTTAATAGACGGTAAAACTGTATCAAGGGCCATATCATTTGGCCAAAGACACAAGATGTCATCTACCTATCTGAACCATTTAGCTATATCTATATGGCAGGATATCTTTCAGCAGTCAAGCCTCGAGAAATTCCATATACAGATTGCTCAATAAGGGGAACAACGGATTACCCACTGCCATTCCTTGCTTTTGAGCATAGTATTTCCTCTCAAACTCAAACTTGTGATCAACTACACACAGCTTAATCAATTAAATGATGGTATTTTTATCAAAGGACAAAGAGAACTCATCTAATTCTTCTTCCAAATAAGATAGCAAGGGATTCTCGTGAGCAACGCATGTGACAACTAATGTAAAATCATTAGATATGTTCATATTTTGCAATTTGTCATTGAGATAAACATTGTTTTTTAAGTGGGCTTCAGAAATGTTACCAAGCAAAGGAGTTAACATTTTTACGATCCATTCTGACAAGGCATGTGATGCCGACCTTACAGAACTAATTATAGGTCTGGCTGGAAAACCTGGCTTGTGGGATTTAATCAAACTGTACATGTAAGGGAGTGTCGCAGATCTCGCCGATAACTGTTTAATTAATTCCTCATTACCTCTCAGTAAGGTTCTAAGTTGTTGTTTATTAAACTTGCTATTAACCTGGCACAAAGGGTTCTTACTCAAGGTACGTAAGTATCCCTGTCTTCTAATAATGTCCTCATCTTTCCGCTATAATCTACCTTCTCCATAAAAACCATCACATTTGCTTTGTCAGCTTTCGTAAGATAAAGTCTAGGATCTTTCTTCATTTCATGGTAAGACTTAATAAATCTTTGAGACCAGTTCGTGGATACTGCTATGCCTGGGGGCACTTCCTGTACCCTCCTCTCTCCCTCCCTCATTCACTCCAGTGAAGACGGTGCTCTGGGAACGTCCTTGCTTGGACATCCTCCTTTTTTCTGCAATTTTACAAGCTCCTGGTGATGTGTTGATTGCAAACACGAAAGGCCTAGTGCTATCTACTCCCTCCGTGATTGTTTTGCATGTATATATATATTACACCCTCGTGTGGTTATTGGCACCCTGGTGTAGCCACCTTGGTGTAGTTACCGGCACTCTGGTGTAGTTACTGACACCCTGGTGTAGTCACCCTGGGGTAGTTACCGGCACCCTGGTGTAGCCACCCCGGGGTAGTTACCGGCACCCTGGTGTAGTTACCGGCACTCTGGTGTAGTCACCCTGGGGTAGTTACCGGCACCCTGGTGTAGCCAACCTGGTGTAGTTACCGGCACCCTGGTGTAGCCACCCTGTTATAGTTACCGGCACCCTGGCGTAGCCACCCTGGTGTAGTTAGTGGCACCCTGGTGTAGTCGCCCTGGTGTAGCCACCCTGGTGTAGTCGCCCTGGTGCAGCCACCCTGGTGCACCCACCATGGTGTAGGTAGTGGCACCCTCGTGTAGTTACCGGCACCCTGGTGTAGCCATCCTGGTACAGCCATCCTGGTACAGCCACCCTGGTGTAGTTAGTGGCACCCTGGTGTAGTCGCCCTGGTGTAGCCACCCTGGTGTAGTCGCCCTAGTGCAGCCACCCTGGTGCACCCACCATGGTGTAGTTAGTGGCACCCTCGTGTAGTTACTGGCACCCTGGTGTAGCCACCTTGTAGTTAGTGGCACCCTGGTTTAGTTACCGGCACCCTGGTGCAGCCACCCTGGTGTAGCCACCCTGGTGTAGCCACCCTGGTGTAGCCACCTTGGTGCAGCCACCCTGGTGTAGTTACCGGCACCCTGGTGTAGTTACCGGCACCCTGGTGTAGCCACCCTGGTGCAGCTACCTTGTAGTTACCGGTAACCTGATATAGCCATCCTGGTGCAGCCATCCTGGTGCAGCCATCCTGGTGCAGCAACCCTGGTGCAGCAACCCTGGGGTAGTTACTGGCACCCTGGTGTAGCCACCCTGGTGCACCCACCCTGGTGTAGTCACCCTCGGGTAGTTACCGGTACCCTGGTGTAGCCACCCTGGCGTAGTTACCGGCAACCTGGTGTAGTCACCCTGTTATAGTTACCGGCACCCTGGTGTAGCCACCCTGTTATAGTTACCGGCACCCTGGTGTAGTTCCCGGCACCCTGGTGCAACCACCCTGGTGTAGTTACCGGCACCCTGGTGTAGCCACCCTGGTGGAGCCACCCTGGTGCAACCACCCTGGTGTAGTTGCCGGCACCCTGGTGTAGCCACCTTGGTGTAGCCATCCTGGTGTACTTACCCAAGTGTATTTACCGGCATCCTGGTGTAGCCACCCTAGTGTGTAGAAAACCAAGGAACCTGACTGATTTCCGGACCCATTAGACCCCTATGTAGGGGATAATAGGAGGGGAGGGGGAGTAAAGGCTAGGTAGAATATTTAAGTTATAGTAATTTAACTTAGTACTTATGATTACTTTTCACAACCTACACAAACTGTCAACAGAACAGAGGCCCACTATGCCTGGCAACCAGGCACTCAGCTCACCTAGACTTCAGTCACAAAAACTTTGTTCGCGAGTGGAGAGACGAGTGTACGGACTCTGCCTAATTAAGCCAAAATAACAACTACTTAGTTACAGGGACACTTATTCTACAGTAGGACAGAACATCGAAGTAGTCTGGTATTCAACACACAACACGGACTGGATCCCTTCACGGTTGACTATGTAACAAATCGGTAGCTTCCCACGTAGGCAGTGCCGTAAGCAGATCTGTGACTCAAAGTATCTCAGGGATTCCTTGTTGGTGCAATATAATCCCCCTCCCCCCCACACACACACACTTCACGACAATAAGTACTCATTAACAGTATCATTATATGTGGATTCTTGTACGTTATGGGGGGCTGACCAGTGTCAGGGGACTTACAAAAGCCTTCAGCTCACCCGAGATACGAATATACCTGCAACCGGCTTACTACACTGCCCTGTGTGAACTAGAGGTAAGAATTCAGTTAGCTAGAAATGGGACGGCAGGTTTCTGGGCTGAATTCTGCTAATGGTTTATCTGATTCTGCTAATCAGACATACACCCACACATACTACACCTTCTATTCTATACATGGTGTAACCACCTGGTGTAGCCACCCTGATGCAGTCACCCTGGTGCACTAACCTGATGTAGTAACCTGGTGCAGCCACTATGGTGTAACCAGTGTGGTGTAGTCACCCTGGTGTAGTAACCTGTTGTAGTAACCTCGTGTAACCAATTTGGTGTAGTCACCCTGTTGTAGCCAGTCTGGTGTAGCCACCCTAGTATAGTAACCTGGTGTAGCCATGCTGGTGTAGCCAGCCTGGAGTAGCCACCCTGGTGTAGCCACCCTGGTGTAGCCACCCTGGTGTAGCCACCCTCGTGTAGCCATCCTGGCGTCTAGAGCTCATGTCTCTGATTGTTGTGACACCTGAGCAGTGTAATGAAACTGGTTCTCTGAGGAGTAGGGGAACGAGCAAGACGATAAGTTCCTGGAGGAAGAAGAAAATAAGGAAGAGAAGGTACGTAATAGAAGGAAGAGAACCGAAAAAAGAAGGCTCAGGATGAAGAATAGAATTAGAATGAGGAACAGGAGAAAGAAGAGGTATAGAAGCAGGTCAAGATTAACGTATTCCAGTCACTTCACCAAATATTCTCATTAATACACTTGGTGTCAGTCTTGCTGTCTGTCTTAAAGACAGCCTTACTACCCTTGCTGTCATAAAGACAGCCTTACTACCCTTGCTGTCTGTCTTAAAGACAGCCATTGTTTCAAAAAGAAAACTTATTAATTTATTACCAATTTCTCGCTATATTTTCCGCTGTTTGCTTCACCCACTTTCCTATAGCCATTTCTCTCCTCCTATGTTCTCCTTCTCCCTTCTTCTTTCTCCATCAGTCTTTTCTGTCTATATTCTCGTTCTTCCTTCTAACTCCTCTATCCTCTTCCTTGCCTCTCCTCTCTTCTTCTCCATTCTCCTCTTTTTCACTTTCCCTCCCTTTTCTTCTCTGACCTTCCACCATCTTCTCCTCCTCCTCCTCCCATTTTTTCTACCTACTTGTATAATCCACTTGTGACAAACACCTTTTAAAACATTTCTATGAAAAATACTTGCAAAAAATGCCAGCCAAGAACCCAAGTCAAAAAAATACCTGTCAAAAACATCTGTGAAATGCGTTTGTCAAAAAATATGTTAGAATCGTATATATAAAAAAAAGGTCTCTCGTAAAACATACGCAAATTTCTCGTGTATATATGAAGACATTTTTTTAAATATTTAATTCAGATTATCTTAACACACACACACACACACACACACACACATATATATATATATATGGATATATGTGTGTGAATGTGTGTGTGTGTGTGTGTGTGTGTGTGTGTGTGTGTATGTGTGTGTGTGTGTGTGTGTGTATGTATGTGTGTGTGTGTGTGTGTGTGTGTGTGTGTGTGTGTATGTGTGTGTGTGTGTGTGTGTGTGTGTATGTATGTGTGTATGTATGTGTGTGTGTGTGTGTGTATGTGTGTGTGTGTGTGTGTGTGTGTGTGTGTGTGTGTGTGTGTGTGTGTGTAGAAAAAACAAAATAATGAATTTTACAAAAACAAAAATATTGAGAAAATTAATCAAAATGATAATTACAATTTAAATTACAAATACAGAATTAAAACACTGTCGTTTCACACACAGCAAGAATTACTAACCCAGGAGAGAAAATGAAAAACTATTCCAGACTAAGAGGAAATGGCATTCAAAAATTCTAGTTTTTTTTTAATTTCCTTCTGATGCACAAAAAAAATATCGCTCGATACTTTTTTTATTTTACTCCATTCGAAAAAAAAATATATAAAAAAGTGTTAAAAGAATGACGAAGAGGAGGAGGAGGAGATTGGTTGAGGAAGAGTAAAGTGCAGGAGGGAAAGTTGAGGACAAGAAGAAGGAAAAAAAGAAAAAAGCCAACAAAACCACAACTACGAACAACGAAAAGGACAACAAAAGCAACAGCACAAGAACAAGATAAATATATTGACAAACACTAACACAAAAATAATAATTATAATAATAATTAGTAAGAAAATACCACCAAACTAAGACAGACTAGCCTTCCCTCACCCCCCCCCCTTCCCAAAAGAATACTACATAATGAAAAGGCAAAATGAACAAAAGAAAAAAAAAAGTGCTGCCGCAGGATATTAATCACAGCAGTAATGGAATGAGTGATAATTTACAGTAAACATTGTTCACACCTTTAATTAGGGCGCCGCTGGACGCCTCCACAATTTTTTGGGGGTCGACCCAACTTTTAAGGAACTCCAGCAACGATCTTTTTTTTTTTATTTTTTTTTTGTGGAGTGGGGAGGAGTAGGGGGAGTGGGGGAGTAAGTAAACGGGGCAGGGAGTTCCAGAGGTGAACCATCAAGGAGGTGGTGGATGATGATGATGATTTGTTATTTTTTTCTTGTCGTTGTTGCTGTTTTGCTGGTGTTTTGTGTAGTTATTCTGTGTGTATATATATATATATATATATATATATATATATATATATATATATATATATATATATATATATATATATATATATATATATATATACATACACACAGACAAGCACACACACACACGTATATATAAAGGTGTAGAGGAGAGACCGGTCTGAGAAGAGGCACATGAAATGGGCGGAGGCTGTGCACTCCTGGACAAAACAAAGTACAGGTGGAGGCAGTAATTACGAGCAGGTGAAGTGCTCGTCCTCACCTGATGTATCGTCATGCTCCCACACGCCTCACTCTGCAAACCTGCCACACGTCCTGAAACAGGAGCAGGGGGAACCTGACGCAAGGGCAGGGGAAACAGCAAGCACAGAGGGAAGAGCCGGGACAGGAAGAAGGGAAGGATGTGAGAGAAAAGTCATGGAAAAGGAAAGAGGGAGGGCTGGAAGAGACAGAGATAAGTACGAGTAAAAGTGGGAGGGCTGTGGAAGTTAGAGAAGAAGTGAAAGGAAGAGAGGGTTTAATGGTGTAGAGAATGCAGGATAAGGGAGAGAGGAAGGGCTAGAAAAATACGAAAAACTGAAAGTGAGGGGAAAATAGGACGAGGTAGGCAAGGAACGCAGAGAGATGGAGGAAAGGGAAAGCAGAAAGGGTGGGGAAAGTAGGGGAAGTAAGGCAGTCATGACGTCAGGACCGAGTCTGTCTGGCACTCAGCAGACGGTGGATGAAGCTTTCAACACGTCATGCACTGAATGGCCCACATGGGTTTAGATCTTAAAATAAACTATTAAATTTAAAAAAAAAAAAAAAAATTCTTGAACGACAAAAAAAAAAGACTTCAGGAAAAAAATTTAAGCATCTCCAGCGAGACATCACAAAGTTCTCCTTGAGCGAAACATAGTAAAACTCTCCTTGAAATAAACATGACAAAGCTCTTTAGAGAGAAACATGGAAATGTTCTCTTGAGCGAAACATCGACAAGTTCTCCGTCATTCTGCCTCTCAGGGGCGCCCATGTCGATGGTTTTGTGTATGTCAGACATGTCTCTCTCTTTAAAGTAACTATTATGGACACGTTTCGCCTGCCAGGTTTTTAAATTTACTGATTATTAAAGCAAAACGTTTCATCAGTGATACCCAGTTTGGTCGAAATGTCACACCAGTAAAGCCCCTTTGTGGGCTAAATTTTTCACCCATGAAACCCCCCTGTGGGCGAAAGGTTGCATCGGGGAGGGGAGCGGGGCGCCTAGTACTTGGTGAGGGCTCTTGATCCAAGACACTGGAGCTGTCCTCCCTTCACCCAACTCCCTCCTCTTTCTTGGATCAATCCTGATTACCTTCTATTCCCCCTCCCTCAGGTGCTGCATGACCCCTGCGGGTGTAACTCTCCCTCATAATGGTAATAAAAAAATAATCCACTTCCACCCTATAGTTAAAAATGTTGGTTGCTGCTGCTGCTGTCGTTACTGTTGTTGTCGTTGTTGCTGTTGTTGTTGTCGTTGTTGCTGTTGTTGCTGTTGTTGTCGTTGCTGTTGTTGTCGTTGCTGCTGCTGCTTTTGTTGTTGAAACAGCTCCTTTCTCAATTTCCGTCTAAATACAACATATTTATTTCACTTTAAAATAAATTTTACATGTTGGGAGGGAAGAATGGAAAAAAGGAAGAAAGAATGGAAGGACTGATAATGTCAGCACAGTTGCTGATCCCTATGTTATATAGCATAGCATATTAGTATCATCCATGTGCTTTAGATAGGAGATCCCTTGTAGGCCTGTGACTGTGTGATGTCACGGGATGCGCATGTGTACGCTCGTACCTCTGCCCCGGTCTCACTCGGTGTAGACACCCAGGCGAAGACAGGCAAGGCACTGGGCTCCAGTTCCCATCATCTCAGTCTGACAATATATCGTAACCATCCAACAAGTGTGTCTACCTTCAACCCTCGATATCTCCATTTAAGAACCCCTATGATAAATGGTGGCAACGGAGAGCCTGTAATTCTGACGATTACAGCGATTTCTGGAGATAAATTTCGACCGAGCCGGCCATCTTGTGAGTAGGCCTACCGAGGTTAATGCCAGCCAGCTACCTCAAGCCAGTTCTCCCGCCCAAGCTCCTACCAGCTTCTACATTATTCACTGGTCAGTCTCTTTGTATTAGTGCATCTGTTTATTTGCATCACTCCCGAGGGGTTGACCCGAGTTTGCAAAATAAGCCAGCTTCCAGTCTGTGGTGGGGGAGTCAGAACAACGGAGTCCTAGTCCAGCCTAGCCTACCCCATCCAATTATTTTGCCTGCCAAGCCAGCTTTCCACCCCTGCTGTGCTCATCGTGTGAAGTTATCAAGCTATTCTGTGTGAAGGGTTAAGATAAGCCAGTTAGCAACTAACCCAGTTGTCTTACCCCAGTACTCAAGTAAGCCACGTGAGTAGTCTTCATCGCTTGTGATTCAAGCTCCAAGCCATTCTGAGTGCTCTTTTTCATCCTTGTGGTGCTGTAGTATTTCGTGGGTTTGTTTTAAGCCAGTCGGCTTAGAAATATATTCGCGGCAGTGTGGCTGTTCTCAGTGAGGCTTACGCCGTTCAACCCATATGCCCAGCCACCCACGACCACGTGTGTCGCACCATTGCCGGTCTCAGCCCTGTTAACCCACAAACCCAACTACACTCACCACGTGGCCTCAGACACCTCACTCAGCCATTACCCACTCACCTAACTTCTTCAGTGTTTTGGTGAACTACTAAGGGTTGTAGCACCATATTTTAAGGACCACATAGGGGGTCAAGAGCTAGAGTGTGTTTTTGTGCCACCGTTAAAAGCCTCCTGTGTGTGTCTCTCTTCGATGTAAGCGCAATTCTACGATCACGTGTGCAGAGGACAGCAGCAAAACCACATAAACCATCCTCTACTCTCCACTACCATCAACCTCATTCTTCACCAAGTCGTTACAGCGATATTTTTTTTTTCATAGAGACATTTGCGAGTGTTGAGACATTTCTTTTGTGTTTCCAGTGATTTTTTTCTTAGTAACATTCAGTGACTCTCGATCAGACTCAGTGTTTATCATGTACTGATTGCATTAATTTCTTTTAATCTCCTTAATTCAGTGTTAATTTTCGTGCATTATCTTATGTCTGTTGTGTTGTGTGTCTTTTATACACTTGAAGTAAATACTTAGTGTTTTTCCTTTGTTGTGTGTGCAACATATGAGCAGTATAGAACTTGTGTTTACACTTCAGAATCACCTAGTGTTCTCAGTATTCCAGTGAAGCATTTCAGTAAATTTTTCACCTCATATTCGGCATCACAACTCAGTGTTGTCTGTTATAATTTTTTTTTTCTTCCCAGCATTTGTGTATTCTTGTTTTGTTCCCTGTGTGTTGAACATTCTTGTGTTCATATTCTTTCATTTAGCCAGTGTCTAATTTGTCTTATTTCCACAGACAA
Organism: Cherax quadricarinatus; assembly: GCF_038502225.1. Taxonomy (NCBI): domain Eukaryota; kingdom Metazoa; phylum Arthropoda; class Malacostraca; order Decapoda; family Parastacidae; genus Cherax; species Cherax quadricarinatus. Next base: position 34,945,777 of record NC_091308.1, read on the forward strand.
TAGTGCCATTAGTTTGTGCAAGCAAGAAATCATTTTTACAAAATTTTTCTCACATCAAGTTTCATTGCAGGAAAATTCTAGTATTGTGTTTATGTTGATGTGTTGTGTTCTGCATCACTGTAAGTGTTCAAACTTTTTTTTTTGTTCTGTGTTTTGTATCTACTATTTTTTTTTTTTTTCATGTTTTATTGAACAAATTCACTCTTAGTGCAATTTTTAAGTTCTTCTTTTAGAGTAAATTGTTCTTTTGCTTGTTAGGTGTTGTTTAAGCTGCAGTTAAGAGTTAAAGTGTTCATTCCTTGATATATTTCTTTTCTTGTGTGTGTAATAATTTTTATTATTACGCATTGATTCATTTTGCTATAATTCTTGTGCAAATATTGTGTTGCCATTAAAGTCCTTCTTGCAGAAAATTTTATGAAGTACTTGTTGATTAGCAATTGTTATTTTGCAATATTGCTACAGTTTATTTCAGTGCAGTTTCTTATGCTCTGTTCTGTGCATAATATTTTATTCTTTGTGTGCCATTTTATTCTCTTTTTAGTGAATTGTTTTTACTCAGTTTTCTTAATTGTGCGCAAGATTTATTGAGTCCATTTTAACATTTTTTCTTTTTGACTGATTTATCATTTTGTTGTGTATTTTCCTGTTGCATTGTTGCCATTCATTCAATTTAAAATAAAAGTTGAGCAAATTAGATTTGAGTAAAGTACAAGTTCTCTTGATTTTTTCCCCATTTAAGTCCACTGTGTTGTGTGCTCCTCAGCTACATTTTCTTTTGTTTCTCTAAAGTCTTGTTTTACATTTTGCAAATATGTCTCAAGTTTTCTCAAGCGATGCCTCAGCACATGCTGCTAGTACAACCATTAATTTGTCAGCCCAAAATTCGAGTAACTCCTTATCAAACGATAGACATACTCAGACTTCTAGCCTGCGTAATTTCAGTCGTGATCCGTATGATGCTATGCCATTGTTCAATGGTGACCCAGACAACCTTGAAGGTTGGTTTACCGCAGTTAGAGCCAGAGCTAATGCTTCAGTTGACGGTCTTCCATCTGAGAGTTGTTTAATAAGTATCGGAAAGGAGAGTCTAGCCCGTTCTCCAGCAGCCTCAAATGTATTTAACTTAATTCGTATGAAGGACTTCCAAGATCTAACCAGGTGGCAAGATTATGAACAGTTAATTCTCAATTATCTTGAACCGGTGCGAGAAACCGATCCGTTCGTTGTTCTCAAAGAATTAGTTTGCACAGCTCCGAGACCAGAAGAGTCATTAGATGAGTTTGCTCTTCGTCTTAATAACCTAATGTCCTCATTCGTTAAAGCAGGTCAAAATTCAAAGTACCTTAAAGATAACGATAAACCAGCCCTTGATGGGTTTGCCAAATTAGCTGCATTTGGAGTTATTAAACAACTAATGCCACCGACATCTAGGTATGTGTACAATTCAAGTCCGCTAGATGCTACTATGGGACCGCTTGCAGCTCTAATCCATGTACGAAATTTGTGTCCCGAGGGAACCTTCCCTTATCGTAAGTCTATACCAAACACCTTGTCCAATCCTGTACCTCCTCTAGTTTGTGCTACTACCAAAACTCCCAACCTTAATTGCTCGCATCCATCATCCAAAGCAAGTGTTAAGAGCCATCATTCCCACAGCACCCGTAGTACGTACAGTACCCACAGTCAAAGAGTTTGCTACAATTGTGGTTACCGTGGCCATATTGCTATTAATTGTCATGACAGTCACCCTAAGAAGCGTCGTACTGATGATGAGTACCAGTCAGATCTTCCCTACTGTACTTATCATAAAATTCATGGACATGACACATCTGAGTGCAATGCTCTCTACAACCTTCAGTACTCTAGGTCTTTCCGTGGCCGTTCCAACCGCAGAACCCGTAGAGGAAACAGACATCGTGGTTCTCAAAATAACCAGAACCAGGCTCATTCTTCCAATTCGGGGGAATTTGAGCGCCCCAGTCAAACCGTCCCATGGTGACAGTAGGTGATGAGTACACCATCCCCGTTCACAATTCCTTTGAAGCCTTAAGCAGTCTCGAGAATGACAATCCTGCTGATGATGTTGCTTCACACGTCTCTGACGTAGAGGAATTTGGGGATGAAGTAGAAAATGCCTTCTCCGATGACAACTCACCTTTCTGTTTGCATATAACTCCTAACGTAACGATTGGTCCTTTAGTACAAGCTTCTGTCCATAATGCGCCCGTTCATGTGTTCATGGACTCTGGTGCGCAAGTTAATATCATTAGGTCTAGCTTGTTTAAAGAGAAGCAGTTACGCCGTGTCCTCCTCGTTGAACCAACTACTGTAACCTCCCTTAGTGGAGTAGCTGGTTCCCTTCTGCGAGTCCGAGGGCAGACTTTGCTCACCTTTACTATCCAAGGAAGAGACTTTACTGCTGCTTTTCTTGTTGTCGACCAGATTACTTTCCCTGGTGACCTACTGGGATTTGCTTATATGCGAGACTTACGCATTGTGCTCGACCCGTACCGATGGTATGCCCAAATTGACGACTTGATCGTTCCATTCTGGGGTTACCAGCTTGGATCAGAAATCTGTCATACTGCTGCAGAGTATGATGTACGCATTAAGTCCTTACAAGCCAATGCATTCTCCAGTAGCGTACCCAAGCGGTCAGGCACTGGTAATTCTGTCACTCCCATCTGTGTTCCACCTAAACCTTCAGACTTGCAGGATAGTGTTCCGTTGCCTCAAGTGTCCGAGGACACTCAGACTGCCTTGAGTGCACAGCCTATCCCTGCAATGACTGCTAGTTAGAGTAGTAGTTTCTCCACAGGGGATGCCTTGTCAGAAAACGATTACTTGAAACTAGAAATGCCATCTCTTGTTGATGTCACATGCCGTTTGTGGCTAGTGCTCTCACTAGAGTGTCTGTTGTTCCTAATGTTCCAGAAGGTGATAACGTCCTAGTTGACAGTAATCAGTGCATTGTTAGAAGTTATTTCTCGAGTAACTTTCACATGTTAACGTTTGTAAGTGTAGTTTCTTTATAGTTGATACCTCGTGTCACTGTGTGCGACTCAGAATATCAGCATTGTTGACCGTGTTCATTTATTTTCTCCTGTGCTTGCAGTTTGAGATAGTAGATTCGTTCTCCCTTGCTCATATTGCGTGTTATAGCATTAATTTTTTCAACCGGGGGGAGTCATCCACTCCACCGAGTTTGTTCATTCCTCCAGTAAGAAAGAACCGATCCCATGTGGTCTGGTGTGATTCGATTCCTGCTCCAGGAAGATCTTATTCTTACTGTGAAGCCACCAGCACCCATTAGTGACTTTGTAATGAGCCAAGAATTACTGTATCGAACAGCCGAGTTGGGTACTCCAAGCAGAAGAGTTTACCAGTTAGTAATTCCACAGTCACTAGTGAACGTAGCTCTACAGCTAGTTCATGATGCACCATGTGTTGCACACCCTGGTATGGATTGTTCTGTGAAACAAGCCAGAATGAAATACTTTTGGCCACGTATGGCAACTGACATTTCCGAGTATGTTAAGAAATGTAGTGTCTGTATGCAACATACAGGAAATGTCAATGGTCCTAATCCTATCCAAGTGTACCGAACCACTAGCGAACCGTGGGAAAGAGTTGCCCTTGATTTGTTAACCAATTTTAAATGTTCCCTCCAAGGCAACAAACATCTGTGTGTTATGGTAGACCATTTCACCAGGTATTGTGAGTTAGTTCCTATTGCAGATAAGACTGCAGAGACAGTAGTTAAAGCGTTTAAAGAACGCATTATCTGCAGGCATACCACCCCTAAATCCTTAGTAACAGATAATGGAGGTGAATTCTGTAATGAGATTCTTGAAAATTTGTGTACTTTATACAAGATCTCTAAATCCACCATTGTTCCTCATCATCCTGCCAGCAATAGGTTAGCCGAAAGAACCAATAAAAAGGTACTTGATGTCCTGAGAGCCACTATCAACCCCAATAGTGAAACTTGGGATGAAGTCATACCAGATGTTCAATGTGCCATAAATTCTGCTTACAATGTTTCCATAGGTGATACTCCACATTATGCATTGTATGGTGTAGACAAGCGTTTACCCTATGAGTTGTTATATTCCACTCCGAAACCTAATTACAACCCTGATGATTTCGAAGCGACTCGTACCAGCATGGCTCAGAGTGTTTTTAGAAGAATCCGTGAAACACTTCATAAATCAACAGCAGAATTTACTAGAGTAACTAATAGCCGTGCTAAGCCGTCAAAAGTCAAAGTAGGTTCAAGAGTAATGCTGACAAATTTCAACAAAACATCCGAAATGCCTAAGCTCGATCAAAAGTTTGTCAGACCTTATCGAGTTGTAGAACATATCTCTGGTAATAAGTATAAGGTTAGAGAAATTAGTACGGGCAAGTACAAAGAATCGCATTTAGATCATATGAAATTAGTATGCGATGTTGATGATATTGCTACCCAGACTAATATGACAGATGCTGAAAATCCTCTTGACTCTGTACCCTCTACCTCTGATACTCAGTCAGATAACCAACCTGAATGTCGTTACTCCTTGTGTACTCGGCAAGTATTGAGAAATCCACAAGTATCTTTTGTAGATACTCGTTTAGATCTCCCTCAGTCAAGGCATGTGTTAGCCATTGCAGAGGAATTCGATCCTCCCAGAGATGATAACCATTCAGCATATGTAAACCTCACCCTCGCAGAATTGGGTTTAAATGTACATAGTCTGTATAACTAGATGTTCGAGATGAAGTAAATTGTCAACTGTTTGTTATTAACCGATTAGTTTTTCAGAAATATTTTTTTTTTTCGTGTTCTCGTTCCCTCCGTATTCTGAGAATTTGACAGTAATAGTCTGAGTGCACCAGATGCCTTTGCTGTTAATTTCACCTTGTATATATATATATTTATTCTTCCTCAGAATCCGTAGAGTGCATGAATACAGATCGATCGATCAATTCCACCCATATTGTACAATGATTTGTTCTTATAGTTTGTAATGTATTACATTAAAACTCATTACATTAACACCCATTACGTAAAACTCATGTTGTAACATCCATTATGATACCATCCATTAGTTCTAAGTTATATATGAATTTGTTATTGTATAGAATCAGCCCAGAACCGCCTGCCTGTTCAGCCTATAGATAGTAGTGTATGTCGAGACGACATACGTAACATGACCGAGCTGTCAGCATAGTTGCTGATCCCTGTGTTATATAGCATAGCATATTAGTATCATCCATGTGCTTTAGATAGGAGATTCCTTGTAGGCCTGTGACTTTGTGTGACGTCACGGGATGCGCATGTGTACGCTCGTACCTCTGCCCCGGTCTCACTCGGCGTAGACACCCAGGCGAAGACACGCAAGGCACTGGGCTCCAGTTCCCATCATCTCAGTCTGACAATATATCGTAACCATCCAACAAGTGTGTCTACCTTCAACCCTCGATATCTCCATTTAAGAACCCCTACGATAATAAATATGAGAGAGAGAGAGAGAGAGAGAGAGAGAGAGAGAGAGAGAGAGAGAGAGAGAGAGAGAGAGAGAGAGAGACAGACAGACAGACAGACAGAGACAGAGAATTACGCTCACACCTTGAGTATGCTCCACATTTTTGGTTTGTCTGCCCCCCCCCCCTCCTTCATCTGCGACTCATTGACAGAGTAGAGAACAGAGCAAGACGTCTCATCTCTCGCCTGGACCCATCCTGGATAGATCTGTCATTTCAACAGAGCCTTCAACACATGAGGGATGTGAGTACAAGGCCAACACTGTCAAAGTACCACACTTAGCTCCATTTCGAGGACAGCGAGAAGCAAGCTTCTATACCACAAGACGGGCAGAAAGCAGCAACTTCACTCTGGCTGTGCCCTTCTCCAGAACATCACTTCATCTGAGATCATTTATCCCCAGGATGACTCGAGTATGGAACACATTCGTACAACATTATGATGTCACCGATATAAAGTCAGTTGATCAATTGAAAATGCTGGCCCACAGATGGCTTCAACTTCATCCTGTTCCCTACTTGTACGTTTCATAACAACAAATATGCCTTCAAATGAGCTGATGTAGGTAACAGCTCTTAGCTTGTCAATAAAGTTAGGAATCTTTAACTTGTAAATAGCTTGTCAATAAAGCTAGGGATCCATAACCTTGCCTTGTGTAAAAAAAAAAAGTAAAAAAAAAAAAAATAGAGAGAGAGAGAGAGAGAGAGAGAGAGAGAGAGAGAGAGAGAGAGAGAAATGGGGTCAGAGTTCAAAGACGAGGGCAGATAAAGGGGTCAGCAGGAGAGAGGTGATAGAGTGGAGGGCAGAACGAGGGGACTAGTGAGGGGAGAAGAACGTGTGTTTGCTGTGAGAGGAGACAGAAGAGTGCTGGAGAGCAAGGGAAGTGAAGAAGAGAGCAAACAAGTAATTGGTGAAGAGCGAGATGAACTATAAAAAAATAAAGTCTGACTGACGTACTACTGACTGGCTGACGAATGTCAGATTTCTGACTGACTGGCTGACGATTACTGATAACCCAAAATAGTCGGACTATTGGCTGACCAGCTGACAGTGTTGAAAATGTTGGCCTTTATGGTGTCGATGGTGGTGGTGATGGTGACA
>NC_091308.1:34957410-34992410 GCF_038502225.1 Cherax quadricarinatus
TTTCCGACATTACCCTAACTCCGATAGATTTCGAAAAAGCCATTGACAACATGCCTATGCACTCAGCCCCGGGCCCAGACTCGTGGAACTCTGTTTTCATTAAGAACTGCAAGAAACCCCTCTCGCGTGCCCTAAGTACACTATGGAGGAGGAGCTTGGACATGGGTGAAATTCCACAGTCACTTAAAACAACGGATATAGCCCCACTCCATAAAGGTGGCAGCAAAGCATTAGCTAAGAACTATAGACCAATAGCTCTGACATCCCACATCATAAAAATCTTTGAAAGAGTGCTAAGAAGCAGGATTGCAAATCACCTGGATTCCCAAAATCTGCACAATCCAGGGCAACATGGGTTCAGGGCAGGTCGCTCCTGCCTCTCACAACTACTGGATCACTATGACATGGCCTTGGATGCACTGGAAGAAAATCAGAATGCAGATGTAATATACACAGACTTTGCAAAAGCATTTGACAAATGCGATCATGGCGTAATAGCCCATAAAATACGTGCTAAAGGAATAACTGGGAAAGTGGGGAGATGGATCTTCAACTTCCTAACAAATCGAACACAAAGAGTAGTGGTCAACAGAGTTAAATCGGAGGCTGCCATAGTGAAGAGCTCTGTTCCACAAGGCACAGTACTCGCCCCCATCTTATTCCTTATCCTCATATCAGACATAAACAGAGATATACACCACAGCACCGTATCATCCTTTGCGGATGATACTAGGATCTGCATGAGGCTGTCATCTGCTGAGGACGCGGTTAACCTCCAAGAAGATATAAACAAAGTTTTCCAGTGGGCAACGGTAAACAATATGATGTTCAATGAGGACAAATTCCAACTACTCCGTTATGGAAAACTGGAGGAGATAATAACTAGAACAGAGTATACTACTGACTCCGGCCATACAATAGAGCGGAAAAATAATGTAAGGGACCTGGGAGTAGTAATGTCTGAGGATCTCACTTTCAAGGATCACAACAGTGCCACGATCGCACGTGCAAAGAAAATGATAGGATGGATAATGAGAACTTTCAAAACGAGAGATGCCAAGCCCATGATGATCCTTTTCAAATCACTTGTTCTCTCTAGGCTGGAATACTGCTGTACATTAACATCTCCATACAAAGCAGGTGAAATCGCAGATCTAGAGAGTGTACAGAGATCCTTTACTGCACGTATAAGTTCTGTCAAGCACCTTAACTACTGGGAACGCTTGGAAGCACTTGACTTGTACTCGTTGGAACGCAGGAGGGAGAGATATATCATAATCTACACTTGGAAAATCTTGGAAGGAATGGTCCCAAATCTGCACACAGAAATCACTCCCTACGAAAGTAAAAGACTGGGCAGGCGATGCAAAATGCCGCCAATAAAAAGTAGGGGTGCCATTGGTACACTAAGAGAAAACACCATAAGTGTCCGGGGCCCAAAACTGTTCAACAGCCTCCCATCAAGCATTAGGGGAATTGCCAATAAACCCCTGGCTGCCTTCAAGAGAGAGCTGGACAGATACCTAAAGTCGGTGCCGGATCAGCCGGGCTGTGGCTCGTACGTCGGACTGCGTGCGGCCAGCAGTAACAGCCTAGTTGATCAGGCCCTGATCCATCGGGAGGCCTGGTCGTGGACCGGGCCGCGGGGGCGTTGATCCCCGGAATAACCTCCAGGTAACCTCCAGGTAACCCACCACAACCTGCCTCACCCACCACAACCTGTCTCACCCACCACAACCTGCCCCACCCACCACAACCTGCGCCACCCACCACAACCTGCAGCACCCACCACAATCTGCCTCACTCGCCACAACCTGTCCCACCCACCACAACCTGCCCCACCCACCACAACCTGCCTCACCCCTCACAACCTGCCTCACCCACCACAACCTGCCCCACCCACCACAACCTGCCTCACTCACCACAACCTGTCCCACCCACCACAACCGGCCCCACCCACCACAACCTGCCTCACCCACCACAACCTGCCCCACCCACACAACCTGCCCTTTCCCTCCCCCACTCCCCCTACTAACGGGGACCACCAAGGTTTGAGTCTGCTTGCGAATCAGGTCAGCTCTTCTTTTAACTACTCAATAAAGGAAATACAAAAGAACGGATAAAAGGCTACCATGTAGTTGAGAGAGAGAATATTAAAGGCAGTAACAGAGAAGGAGGGAGAGGGAAGGCTGGTGCAGGAGGCTACACTGGTAAGGAGGTCGGAGGTGGTAGAAAAGGAGGGTAGGAGGTCGGGAGTGGAAGGAAGGGAGGAAAGAATTTGGAAGGTGGGAGGGAGGGAAGCATGTAAAGGGTGGAAAGAAGGGGTTGGGGTGGGAGGAAAGGGGTTGGGGTGGGAGGAAAGGGGTTGGAGTGGGAGGAAAGGGGTTGGAGTGGGAGGAAAGGGGTTGGGTGGGAGGAAAGCGGTTGGAGTGGGAGGAAAGGGGTTGGGTGGGAGGAAAGGGGTTGGAGTGGGAGGAAAGGAGTTGGGATGGTTGGGAGAAAAGGGGTTGGGGTGGAAGGGAGGAAAGAGGTTGTGATGGGAGGAAAAGGGCTGGAGTGGGAGGGATTGAAGTAGTTGGGGTGGGAGGAAGGGAGGAAATGTGTTTGGGTGGAAGGAAGGAAAAGGGTTGGGGGGGGGAGGAAAGGGGTTGGGGTGGAAGAAACGGTGTGAGAGTCAAAGAAGGGGAGGTAGGGCGACTGTTAAGCTTAAAGCTGAGTTTGGAGTGAAGGGTTAGTGGGAGGGGAAACGAGAAAGGCAGGGAGTAAGGGAAGGAGAAGAGACGAAAGGAGTAAGGGAGGGAGAAGAGATTGAGGAAAGAGGAAGAGAGATTAAATGAGGGAGGACAGGGGATAATGAGAGGAGGAGAGAGCGAGAGAGAGAGAGGAAAGGATGAAGGGAAGAAATAAGGGAGTTCTTCAAAAAAAAGGACTAATGGACTTAATTACCAGTAACCCATAATCACATAAGCATTGCAGTCAATCGAAATTAAGCGCTAAACCCAAAAGGGGCAATTACAAACTTGACAGTAGGCTAGTCGGGCACATTCCCTGACCACACAGCAGCCGCCACCCAGGATACTGCGCTTCGTCTGCAATTCATTATCTTGGTAAAGCTGTACAAGCGTCATCACACGGGTGGTAGGTTTGCCCTCTGGTTAGGCAACTTAACAATCATCATCAAACAGAACACATGCCGCCTGACGCAAGAGTTAGCCTATTGATGACCCAGCGTTAGAGCTATTTGCTTATTTGACTGAGCCTACTACGCGGTCCCTCAACTGCATGCGTTCTTAGTGTACTCGTCGCTCACCTGCTTTTTATTGGAGACATCCTGTGCCGTTTGTCAGGCCTGTTTTGTTCATACAGTAAGAAGTAGTAGTAGTAATAGTAATTAGTAGTAGTTGGTAATTAGTAGTAGTGTACCAGCCTACCGGTCCACCCCTTTAAAAATTATAGAGATCATAATTTGTGTTATCTACCTCGGGTTACACGAGACATCTGAATGTGCTGATGAACCTAGCATATCCACCTGGAAAATGGTAAACATAAAATTGTTATACAAAAAAAAGTTATGGAAGACTTTTTAAACTATAGGCCTCTCTAGCAAATTTTGTTGCAAGAACCCTCCCAAAAAAGCCACTTGAAAAATGGATGAAGTGCCAGAAAATTTACATATTAATAAATATCGACAAGTTCAGTGTTAGAGCAGCAATTTCTCTTAGAAATTATAAGTCAAAATATCGTCAATGAAGCAAGTCATGCATGACTATCAAATCCCACTATCAGATTTGTAGAAATATTATGAAAGAGTCAAACAAATAATAGAGGAAGGTAAAAGATGAGCAGATTTTATAAGAATTTTTCATTATTAACACATCGGCAGTTTCCCACCAAGGTAGAGTGGCCCGAAAAAGAAAAACTTTCATCATCGCTCACTCCATTACTGTCTTGCCAGAGGCATGCTTACACTACAGCTATAAAACTGCAACATTAACACCCCTCCTTCAGAGTGCTGGCACTGTACTTCCCATCTTCAGGAATCAAGTCCGGCCTGCAGGTTTCCCTGAATCCCTTCATAAATGTTACCTAGCTTACACTCCAGCACCACATCAAGTCCTTAAAACCGTTTGTCTCCATTCGCTGTCTAACACGCTCATGCATGCTTGCTGGAAGTCCAAGCCCCTAGCACACAAAATCTCCTTTACCCCCCTTCCCTCCAACCTTTCCTAGGCCGACCCCTACCCCGCCTTCCCTCCACTACAAATTTATACACTCTCGAAGTCATCTTATTTCGTTCGAACCTCTCTACATGTCCAAACCATCTCAATAATCCATCATTAGCCCTCTGGAAAATAGTTTTGGAAATCCCACACCTTCTCCTAATCTCCAAGCTACGGATTCTCTGCACTATATTCACACTACACATTGCCCTCAGACATATTCCCACTGCCACCAGCCTTCTCCTTGTTGCAACATTCACCACTCATACCTCACACCCATACAAGAGCATTGGTATAACTATGCTTTCATACATTCCCTCTTTATTTTCAAGGATAAAGTTCTTTGTCTCCAGACTCCTTAGTGCACCGCTCACATTTTTTCCTTTGTTAATTCTATGATTCACCTCATTCTTCATAGACCAATCTGCTGACACATCCACTCCCAAACATCTGAACACATTCACATCCTCCATATTCTCTCCCTCCAATCTGATATCCACTCTTCCATTACCTAATTTTTTGGTTATCATCACCTTACTTTTTCCTATATTCACTTAATTTCCTTCTTTTACATACCCTACCAAACTCATCCACCAACCTCTGCAACTTCTCTTCAGAATCCCACAAAAGCACAGTGTCATCAGCAAAAAGAAACTTTAACAACTCCCACTTTGTGTTAGATTCTTTATCTTTTATCTCCACACCTCTTGCCAACACCCGAGCATTCACTTCTCTTACAACTCCATCTATAAATATATTGAACAACCATGGTGACACCACACATCCTTGTCTAAGGCGTACTTTTACTGGGAGATAATCTCAATCTCGCCTACATACTCTAACCTGAACCTCATTATGCTCGTAAAAACTTTTCATCGCTTTCAGTAACCTACCTCCTATTCCATACATTTGCAACATCTGCCACATTGCCCCCTCTAACCATATTATCATACGCCTTTTCCAAATCCATAAATGCCACAAATACTTTTTTACCCTTATGTAAATAATGTTCACGTATATGCTTCACTGCAAACACTTGGTCTACACACCCCCTATTCTTCCTAACGCCTCCTTGTTCATCTGCTGTCCAGCTCTCCATCTTACTCTTAATTCTTTCAATAGTAACTCTACAATACACTATACCAGGTATACTCAACAGACTTATTTCCCTATAATTTTTACACTCTTTTGTCCCCTTTGCCTTTATACAAAGGAACTATGCATTATCTGTTCATTCCCCAGATGCCTTACCCTCTCCCATACATTTAAATAAAAAAATAAAAACACTAACCACTCCAAAACTGAAGATTGAGACACTTATGCAGCATATGGGAATCTTTATTCAGGAAACGTTTCGCCACACAGTGGCTTCATCAGTCCAATACAAAGAGGAAGGCGTAAGGAGAGGAGGAGAATGAGGTAATCAGTCCCTCAACCTGGAATCGATGTGTTCAGTCCATCAATCTTGTAGAATGTGTAGAATGTGACATTCTACAAGATTGATGGACTGAACACATCGACTCCAGGTTGAGGGACTGATTACCTCCTTCTCCTCCTCTCCTTACGCCTTCCTCTTTGTATTGGACTGATGAAGCCACTGTGTGGCGAAACGTTTCCTGAATAAAGATTCCCATATGCTGCATAAGTGTCTCAATCTTCAACTTGTCGGTTTTTCAAACCATTCATCACACTCCAAAACTATATCCCCACATGCCTTTAACATTTCTATCTTTATCCCATCAGTTCCAGCTGCTTTACCCCCATTTCATTCTCACTGTCCCACGCACTTTCCCCATACTCACAACTGGCTCTTCCTCACTCCTACAAGATGTTATTCCTCCTTGCATTATACACGAAATCACAGCTTCCCTATTTTCATCAACATTTAACAGTTCCTCAAAATATTCCCTCCATCTTCCCGATACCTCTAACTCTCCATTTAAAAACTCTCCTCTCCCAATTTTAACTAACAAGATCCATTCTTTCCTTAGGCTTCTTCAACTTATTAATCTCACTCCAAACCTTTTTCTTATTTTCAACAAAATTTGGTGATAACATCTCACCCACTCTCTCATTTGTCATTTGCTCTCTTTTTATGGTTGCTTCACCACTCTCTTAACCTCACTTTTTCTCTCCATATACTCCTCCCTCCTTGCATCACTTCTTTGTAAAAAACTCTCATATGCTAACTTTTTCTCTCTTACTACTCTCTCTACATCACTATAAGAATATATTATAATAAAATGGAAGTAGATTTTCTAAATAAACAATTATAAAATGAAAATTATATAGAATAGAAATGCTACCAGTGGATCCCACAAGGATCAGTAATGTCCCAATAATGTAACTATTATAAACTAGGTTCCAAAAGGAATCAGTTAAATAAGATTACAGGACTGTAGATGGAAATATCTTTGCAAAAAAAAAAAAAATCTAAGACCTTATAACTGGGTTAAGTTGAAGAAGTGGAGCGATATAATAAGATGAAATTTAATTATATCAATATACAGGATACCAGAACATGCATATATATGTCCAGCTGGAAGGCCAGCTGTGAGCAAGGAAGTTTTACTGATAAGTGAAAAGTCGGGGAACACTGCATGGAACTGTCTTGCTCACAATTCACTTTCATTGTTGCCTGCGCTGCTACTCTGTAGCCACATATGAAATAAGAATAACAATGATTTCGTAAACAGAAGGAAAAGATTTGTCATATATACTGTAAGAAAATGAAGCGATTCAGGAAAATAAAGATGATTTTTAACACAATCAACGGGGGAGAATATTGTTGTATATCCTATTCATTGGTTCGCTAAACCCGCATGGGTCACTCGCCATAAACATAATATACCTATAAAGTGATCTATAAACACTCAGGCAATTATCTATTAAATGTATTCAAATTAGTGTTCAAACTGATCAACTGATATTTGCATAGAATAATCAAAACAGGTATTTGCTATGGTTTAAGACACACACATATATATATATATATATATAATATATATATAATATATATATATATATATATATATATATATATATATATATATATATATATATATATATATATATATATATATATATATATATATATATATATATATATATATATATATATATATATATATATATATATATATATATATATATATATATATATATATATGCCAAACAACTACTGTGATGAAAACGTGAACATTCAAGTGCTTTCGTGATTTCTCACATTATCAAGGACATGTAAAAGTAATAGAGCAGAAGAAGGCTTAAAAGGCTGAGATGTCGCCTCACCTACGACATTACACCCGTCCCAGTATGATGCAGGTGGGAGTGTATAGTATAACCGTATTGTATTGCAGGAGGTTCGCCGATCTTGTCCCGGCCTGGGTCTTTTCCAGGTGGTGACCCGGCAGTGTAAACGTATAAAATGAGACGGTTGTAATGTATGTGAGGTGACAACTTGTCTTTATAAGCCTTCTATTATATTACTTTACACGTCCTTCATAATGTAATAAATCATGAATGTGCTTAGATGTTCACTATTTTTTCATAGTGAATGTTTTGCATTTTGTGGTAACACATGTTTACTGTGATCTTGCTGATATATATATATATATATATATATATATATATATATATATATATATATATATATATATATATCGTGCCTAATAGGCAGAACTTGCGATCTTGGCCTAAATAGCAACGATCATCTTGCCACATAGGACAAGTGAAAATTTGTGTATGCAATAATTTCGCCAAAATCATTCTGAACATAACGAAAAAAAATATATTTCACTGTGTTTGTTTAGTATTAAATTACTGTAAACAAATCTATTTAGTTGGGTTAGGCTAAAATAAATTGCGCTTGTTATAATAAGGTTAGGTAAGTTTATAAGTTCCTTTTGATGCAAAATTATAATTTTTTACATCAACATTAATGAAAAAAATATATCTTTAAACGTATAAGAGAAAATTTTAGAAAGGACTTAATTTTAAATAAGTTCTTGCTAACTGACCAGTTTTACATATTCGGCACGACATTATATATATATATATATATATATATATATATATATATATATATATATATATATATATATATATATACAGTAAACAGGTGATTCTAAAATATGCAAAACAACCATTGTGAAATAGTGAAATTCTTTTTGCATAGGTGTGTATATATATATATATATATATATATATATATATATATATATATATATATATATATATATATATATGTGTGTGTGTGTGTGTGTGTGTGTGTGTGTGTGTGTGTGTGTGTGTACTCGCCTATTTGTACTCACCTATTTGTGGTTGCAGGGGTCGAGTCATAGCTCCTGGCCCCGCCTCTTCACCGGTTGCTACTGGGTCCTCTCTCTCCCTGCTCCATGAGCTTTATCAAACCTCGTCTTAAAACTATGTATGGTTCCCACCTCCACTACGTCACTTTCTAGGCTATTCCACTGCCTGACAACTCTATGACTGAAGAAATGCTTCCTAACATCCCTTTGACTCATCCGAGTCTTCAGCTTCCTATTGTAAACTCTTGTTTCTGTGTCCCCTCCCTGGGACATCCTGTCTTTGTCCAACTTGTCTATCCTGCGCAGTATTTTATATGTCGTTATCATGTCTCCCCTGACCCTCTTGTCCTCCAGTGTCGTCAGGCCGATTTCCCTTAACCTTTCTTCATAGGACATTCCCCATAACTCTGGAACTAACCTTGTCGCAAACCTTTGCACTTTCTCTAATTTCTTGACGTGCTTGATCAAGTGAGGGTTCCAAACAGGTGCTGCATACTCCAGTATGGGCCTGACGTACACGGTGTACAGTGTCTTGAACGATTCCTTGCTAAGGTATCGGAACGCTGTTCTCAGGTTTGCCAGGTGCCCATATGCTGCAGCAGTTATCTTGTTGATGTGTGCTTCCGGAGACATGCTCGGTGTTATACTCACCCCAAGATCTTTCTCCTTGAGCGAGGTTTGCAGTCTTTGGCCACCTAGCCTATACTCCGTCTGTGGTCTTCTGTGCCCTTCCCTTATCTTCATGACTTTGCATTTGGAGGGCTTAAATTCGAGAAGCCAGTTGCTGGACCAGGTATCCAGGTCTTTTTGAAGCCCTGCCTGATCCTCATCTGATTTAATTCTCATTAACTTCACATCGTCTTCGAACAGGGACACTTCCGAGTCTAACCCTTCCATCATGTTCACATATACCAAAAATAGCACTGGTCCTAGGACCGACCTCTGTGGGACCCCGCTCGTCACAGGTGCCCACTGTGATACATCATTACATACCCGTTGTTGCCTCCCTGTCAGGTATTCTCTGATCCATTGCAGTGCCCTTCCTGTTATATGCGCCTGATCCTCTAGCTTCTGCACTAATCTGTTGTGAGGAACTGTGTCAAAGGCCTTCTTGCAGTCCAAGAAGATGCAATCAACCCAGCTCTCTCTCTCGAGTCTTACTTCTGTTACTTTATCATAAAACTCCAGTAGGTTTGTGACACAGGATTTGCCTTCCATGAATCCGTGCTGGTTGGCGTTTATACTCTTGTTCCGTTCCAGGTGCTCCAACACTCTCCTCCTGAAAATCTTCTCCATAACTTTGCATACTATACACGTCAGTGGCACGGGTCTATAGTTTAGTGCCTCTTTTCTGTCTCCTTTTTTAAAAATGGGAACTACATTTGCTGTCTTCCATTCCTCAGGTAGTTGCCCAGTTTCCAGGGATGTGTTGAAGATTGTGGTAAGTGGCACACACAGCATATCCACTCCCTCTCTAAGGACCCACGGGGAGATGCTGTCCGGTCCCATTGCCTTTGAGGTATCGATGTTCCTTAGCAGCTTCTTCACCTCCTCCTCATTTGTATTTATGTCATCCAACACTTGTTGGTATGTTCCTTGCTGGTGTTCCCATCTGGTGTCTCTCTGCAGAGGCCTTCCTGTCTCCACTGTAAATACTTCCTTAAATCTCATGTTGAGCTCCTCACATACCTCTTGATCGTTTCTTGTGAGTTCTCCACCTTCTTTCCTCAGCCTTATCGCCTGGTCTTTGACTGTTGTCTTCCTCCTAATGTAGCAATACAGCAGTTTCGGGTCAGACTTGACTTTCGATGCTATATCGCTTTCGTACTGCCGCTGGGCCTAACTCATCTGTGCATACTCGTTTCTGGCTCTTCTACTAATCTCATTTTCCTGTGTGTGTGTGTGTGTGTGTGTGTGTGTCGTAGGGGTTCTTAAAAGGAGATATCAAGAGTTGAAGGTAGACACACTTGTAGGATGGTAATGCTATATTGTCAGATTGTGGTAATGGGAGATGGAGCCCAGCCTTGCTGTGTCACTGCCTAGCTGGATGTTATACGCCGACTGAGAGGGAGGCAGAGGTACGAACGTACACATGTGCATCCCGTGACGTCACACAGTCACTCGGCCTAGGAATCTTCTATGTAAACACATGGATGGTACTATGACATGCAATACAACACATAAGGGGATTCAGCAACTATGCTGACAGCTCGGTCATGTTACGTATGTCGTCCCGACATACACTACTATCCTATAGGCTGAACAGGCAGGTGGTTCTGGGCTGATTCTATACAATAACAAATTGATATATAACTTAGAACTAATGGATGGTATCATAATGGATGTTAACAAAATGAGTTTTAACGTAATGCATTACAAACTATAAGAACAAATCATTGTACAATATGGGATGGAATTGATCGATCGATCTGTATTCATGCACTCTATGGATTCTGAGGAAATAAATAAATAAATAAATAAATATATATATATATATATATATATATATATATATATATATATATATATATATATACACAAGGGGAAATTAACAGCAAAGGCATCTGGTGCACTCAGATCATTACTGTCAACTTCTCAGAATACAGAGAGAATGTGAACACGAAAAAAAAATTCTGAAAAACTAATCAATTAATAACAAACAGTTGACAATTTACTTCAACTCAGACATCTAATTATACAGACTATGTACATTTAAACCCAATTCTGCGAGGGTGAGGTTTACATATGCAGAATGGTTATCATCTCTGGGAGAATCGAATTCCTCTGCAATGGCTAACACATGCCTTGACTGAGGGAGATCTGAACGAGTATCTACAAAAGATACTTGTGGGTTTCTCATTACTTGTCGAGTACGCAAGGAGTAACGACATTCAGGTTGATTATCTGAGTATTTGAGGTAGAGGATACAGAGTCAAGAGGATTTTCAGCATCTGTCACATTAGTCTGGATAGCAATATCATCAACATCGCATACTAATTTCATATGATCTAAATGCGATTCTTTGTACTTACCAGTACTAATTTCTCTAACCTTATACTTACTGCCAGAGATATGTTCTACAACTCGATAAGGTCCGACATACTTTTGATCGAGCTTAGGCATTTCGGATGTTTTGTTGAAATTTATCAGCATTACTGTCGAACCTACTTTGACTTTTGATAGTTTAGCACGGCTATTAGTTACTCTAGTAAATTCTGCTGTTGATTTATGAAGTGTTTCACGGATTCTTCTAAAAACACTTTGAGCCATGCTTGTACGAGTTGCTACGAAATCATAAGGGTTGCAATTGGGTTTCGGAGTGGAATATAACAACTCATAGGGTAAATGCTTGTCTACACCATACAATGCATAATGTGGAGTATCACCTATGGAAGCACTGTAAGCAGAATTTATGGCACATTGAACATCTGGTATGACTTCATCCCAAATTTCACTATTGGGGTTGATAGTGGCTCTCAAAATATCAAGTACTTTCTTATTGGTTCATTCAGCTAACCCAATGCTGGCAGGATGATGAGGAACAATGGTGGATTTAGAGATCTTGTACAAAGTACAAAAATTTTCAAGAATCTCATTACAGAATTCACCTCCATTATCTGTTACTAAGGACTTATAGTGGTATGCCTGCAGATAATGCGTTCTTTAAACGCTTTAGCTACTGTCTCAGCAGTCTTATCTGCAATAGGAACTCTCAATATCTGGTGAAATGGTCTACCATAAAACACAGATGTTTGTTGCCTTGGAGGGAACATTTAAAATTGGTTAATAAATCAAGGGTAACTCTTTCCCACGGTTCGCTAGTGGTTGGGTACACTTGGATTGGATTAGGACCATTGACATTTCCTTTATGTTGCATACAAACACTACATTTCTTAACATACTCTGAAATGTCAGTTGCCATATGTGGCCAAAAGTATTTCATTCTGGCTTGTTTCACCGAACGATCCATACCAGGGTGTGCAACACCTGGTGCATCATGAACTAGCTGTAGAGCTACGTTCACTAGTGACTGTGGAATTACTAACTGGTAAACTCTTCTACTTGGAGTACCCAACTCGGCTGTTCAATACAGTAATTCCTGGCTCATTACAAAGTCACTAATGGGTGCTGGTGGCTTCACAGTAAGAATAAGATCTTCCTGGAGCAGGAATCAAATCACACCAGACCACATGGGATCTATTCTTTGGGCATTTTTGACATCCTCGACAGTAAATGGAGGATCTGCAGTAACTACACTAACGTGTTGCGATAAAGCATCTGCGACTACATTTAATTTGCCAGGTAAATGTTCAAAGGTGGGATTGAACTCTTGGATAGTCAAGGTCCATCTGGCTAACCTTCCAGTAGGTTGTTTATTTTGGAATAAAGGTATCAGTGGTGCATGGTCTGTCAAGACATGAACAGGGTACTGGTAAATAATGTCTCGGAAGTGCTTTAAAGACAATACTATTGCTAAAGCTTCTTGCTCCGTTACTGTATAATTATGTTCAGCCTTTGTAAGGACTCGGCTAGCAAATGCAGCTGCGTTGTACTTGCCATCAGTCTTCTGAGCTAGTACGGCACCTATGCCAATTGAACTAGCATCAGTTGTCAGATAGAAGGGCTTAGAAAAATCTGGAAATTTCAAAATTGGAGCAGATGTTAGCTTTTCTTTTAGAGTTTGGAATGCTCTTTCTTGACGGAAGGTCCAAATGAAAGGAGCATCTTTCTTAAGCAATTCAGTTAGCGGAGCTGCTATTGAAGAAAAATTTGCAATGAAAGATCGGTAGAAACCTGCTAGACCCACAAAGGATCTTACAGCATCAGTAGTTTTGGGGGTTGGAAAATTTAGTACTGCTGT
Organism: Cherax quadricarinatus; assembly: GCF_038502225.1. Taxonomy (NCBI): domain Eukaryota; kingdom Metazoa; phylum Arthropoda; class Malacostraca; order Decapoda; family Parastacidae; genus Cherax; species Cherax quadricarinatus. The sequence continues at coordinate 34,970,802 of NC_091308.1, forward strand.
TACTTTACTTTGATCAGTCGTAACCCCTCTAGGAGTGACTACGTGACCCAGAAACTTAATTTCTGATCTGAAAAATTGACATTTAGACAGTTTGATCTTTAAATTGGCTTCAAGCTTACCAAGTACTATATCAAGTCTTTTCAGGTGTGTATCCACATCTTTGGACATGACGATTACGTTGTCTAAGTACATCATAAGTGCTTTACCTATAAGACCTCTAAAGATATTGGTCATGAGTCTAGAGAACGTGATAGGAGAGGATCGTAATCCAAAAGCCATTCGAAGGAAGTGATAATGACCTGTGGGAGTAGAGAATACGGTTAACTCTTGGCTGTCCTCATGAAGAGGGACTTGCCAAAACCCTTGTAACAAGTCCTGGGTCGAGAAGACTTTATCTCCAATGTTGCGTAAAAGATCACCAAGTACAGGAAGTGGGAAGCGATCTGGAATAGTTTTCGCATTTAACTTCCTAAAGTCAATCACCAGGCGCCAAGTAACGTCCTTCTTAGGCACTAGGATCAAGGGCACATTCCAGGGTGAATTACTATGTGCAATAACTCCATCACTGAGCATTTGATTGATCAGTTCTTCTGCGACAGCAACTTGGGAATGAGGCATTCTGTACGCAGGTATATAGATAGGTCTAGTACCAGGTTCAAGTGGAATACGATGGGACAATAAGTTCATTATACCCATCTTCTCACCTGGTAAGGCAATGGCTTTACGACGTTTGTTCAACAGAGTCAACAAACGCCTGACTTCGTCTGGGAAGTCAGTGGGAGCTAAGTCTTTCTCCTCAACTGGTGGAATAGATTGATCCAGTGGAGTGGATGAGGTCTCCCCTGTTGAAATAGCACCGACCTACTGGTCAGGCGACACGTCATCCTGTACTTGAACAGGGTAAGGATAGTGAACTAGGTCAACGAGATTGGTACTTGCTCTGAGACGAACACTGTGACCCAAAGTGTTAGCAAGGAATAAATGGATCTTACTGTCTCTTACAATGTGTAAGGAAGGTTCAACAAATAAACCCTTGACCTTGCAGGAATCACTGTCAACTAGGACGTTATCACCATCTGGAACATTAGGAACAACAACAGACACTCTAGTGAGAGCACTAGCCGCAACAGAGACATCTTTCTGCAGACGGCATGTGACATCAACAAGAGATGGCATTACTAGTTTCAAGTAATCATTTTCCAACAAGGCATCCCCTGTGGAGAAACTACTACTTGGACTAGCAGACATTGCAGGGATAGGCTGAGCACTCAAAGCAGTCTGAGCGTCCTCGGACACTTGAGGCAATACACTATCTTGCATATCTGAAGGTGTAGGTGGAACACAGATGGGAGTGACAGAGTTACTAGTGCCTGACCACTTGGGTACGCTACTGGAGAATGCATTGGCTTGTAAGGACTTAATTCATACATCATACTCTGCGGCAGTATGGCAGATTTCTGATCCAAGCTGGTAACCCCAAAATGGAACGATCAAGTCGTCAATTTGGGCATGCCATCGGTACGGGTCGAGCACAATGCGTAAGTCTCGCATGGAAGCAAATCCCAGTAGAAGGTCACCAGGGAAAGTAATCTGGTCGACAACAAGAAAAGCAGCAGTAAAGTCTCTGCCTTGGATAGTAAAGGTGAGCGAAGTCTGACCTCGGACTCGCAGAAGGGAACCAGCTACTCCACTAAGGGAGGTTACAGTAGTTGGTTCAACGAGGAGGACACGTCGTAGCTGCTTCTCTTTAAACAAGCTAGACTTGATGATATTAACTTGCGCACCAGAGTACATGAACACATGAACGGGCGCATTATGGACAGAAGCTTGTACTAAAGGACCTATCATTTTGTTAGGAGTTATGTGCGAACAGAAAGGTGGGTTGTCATCGGAGAAGGCATTTTCTACTTCATCCCCAAATTCCTTTACGTCAGAGACGTGTGAAGCAGCATCAACAGCGAGGTTGTCATTCTCAAGGCTGGCTAAAGCTTCATAGGAATTTTGAACTGGGATGGTGTACTCATTATCGCCTACTGTCATGACTGGACGAGTAGACTGGGGCGCTCGGATTCCCCCGAATTGGAAGAATGAGCCTGGTTCTGGTTAGTTTGAGAACCACGATGTCTGTTTCCTCTCCTGACTCTGCGGTTGGAACGGCCACGGAAAGATCTAAAGTACTGCAGGTTGTAGAGAGCATTGCACTCAGATGTGTCGTGTCCATGAATTCTATGATAAGTACAGTAGGGAAGATCTGACTGGTATTCATCATCAGTACAATGCCTCTTAGGGTGACTATCAGGACAATTAATTGCAATATGACCACGGTAACCACAATTGTAGCAAGTTCTTTGACTGTGGGTACTGTACATGCTATGGGTGCTACAGGAACGATGGCTCTTAACACTAGCTTTGGATGATGGACGTGAGTGATTAAGGTTGGGAGTTTTGGTAGTAGCACAAACTAGAGGAAGTACAGGAGTGGACAAAGTAGTTGGCGTAGACTTACGACGAGGGAAGGTTCCCTTGGGACACAAATTTCATACATGGATGAGAGCTGCGAGCAGTCCCATAGTAGCATCTAGAGGACTAGAATTGTAAACATACATTGATGTCGGTGGCATTAGTTGTTTGTTAACTCCGAATGCCGCTAATTTAGCAAACCCTTCAAGGGCTGGTTTATCGTTATCTTTAAGGTACTTGGAATTTTGACCTGTTTTAACGAATGAGGACATTAGGTTATTAAGACGAAGGGCAAACTCATCTAATGACTCTTCTGGCCTCGAAGCTGTGCAAACTAATTCTTTGAGAACAACAAAAGGATCGGTTTCTCGCACCGGTTCAAGATAGTTGCGAATTAACTGTTCATAATCTTGCCACCTGGTTAGATCTTGAAAGTCCTTCATATGAATAAGTTGAATACATGTGCGGCGGCTGGAGAACGGGCTAGACTCTCCTTTCCGATACTGATTAAACAACTCTCAGATGGAAGACCATTAACTGAAGCATTAGCTCTGTCTCGAACAGTGGTAAACCAACCTTCTAGGTTGTCTGGGTTACCAGTGAACAATGGCATAGCATCATACGGATCACGACTGAAATTACGCAGGCTAGAAGTCTGAGTGTATCTATTATTTGATAAAGGATTACTCGAATTGTGAACTGATGCATTACTGGTTGTACTAGCAGCAATTGCTGAGGCATCGCTTGAGAAGACTTGAGACATGTTTGCAAAATGTAAAACAAGACTTTAGAGAAACAAAAGAAAATGTAACTGAGGAACACATGACACAGTGAACTTAAATGGGAAGAAAATACTTAACTATTCTGCATAAGTAATTAAAAATTGACAGGTCACACAGTAAGCAAAGCAACTCACAGTCACAAAGAAAATACTCAACTGGACAAACAACACTTTGAAAATCAAGAGAACTTGTACTTTACTCAAATCTGATTTGCTCAACTTTACTTTAAGTTGGATGAATGGCACAGTGAGTTGTCTTTACTTGCAATGCAATAGAGAAATACAAAATAAAATGATAAAATGGACTCAATAAAGCTTGTGCAAAATAAAACAAACTGGGACACAATTCACTGAAATAAAATAAAATGGCACACAAAGAATAAAATATTATGCACAGAACAGAGCATATGAAACTGCACTGAAATAAACTGTAGCAATACTGCAAATAACAATTGCTAATCAAAAAGTATTGCACAACACTGCATAAAATCTCTGCAAGAAAAATTTTAAATGGTAACACAATATTTGCACAAGAATTATTGCAAAATGAGTCAATGTGCAATAATAAAATATTACACACACAAGAAAAGAAATATATCAAGGAATGAACTGAGGGAACACTTTAACTCTTAACTGCAGCTTAAGGAACAATTTACTTTAAAAGAAGAACTTAAAAATTGCACTAAGAGTGAATTTGTTCAATGAAACATGAAAAATAATAGGTTCTAAAACACAGAACAAAAAAAAAAGTTTGAACACTTACAGTGATGCAGAACACAACACATCAACATAAACACAATACTAGAATTTTCCTGCAATGAAACTTGATGTGTGAAAAACTTAGATAAAAATAATCTCTTGCTTGCACAAAACAATGGCACTATTGTCTGTGGAAATGAGACAAATTAGACACTGGCTACATGAAAAGAATATGAACACAAGAATGTTCAACACACAGAGAACAAAACAAGAATACACAGATGCTGGGATAAAAATATAACAGATAACACTGAGTTGTGATGCAGAATATAAGGTGAAAAATTACTGAAATACTTCACTGGAATACTGAGAACACAATGTGATTGTGAAGTGGAAACAAATTCTATACTGCTTATATGTTGCACACACAACAAAGGAAAAACACTAGGTACTTACTTCAAGTGTATAAAAAAGAAACAACACAACAGACGTAAGATAATGCATGAAAATTAACACTGAATTAAGAAGATAAAAAAAAATTATTGCAAACAGTATATAATAAACACTGAGTCTGATCGAGAGTCACTGAATGTCACTAAGAGAAAAAATTACTGGAAACACAAAAAAGAAATGCCTCAACACTCGCAAATGTCTCTATGAAAAATATTATCACTGTAACGACTTGGTGAAGAATGAGGTGGAAGGTGGTGGAGGTTGGAGGCTATCGTCTCGTGGCTGGCTATTGTCCTCACGTGATCGTAGAATTGTGCTTACATCGACGATAGACACACACAGGAGGCTTTCAACGGTGGTGTCAAACACACTCTAGCTCTTGACCCCCTATGTGGTCCTTAAAATATGGTGCTATAACCCCTCATAGTGTACCAAAACACAGTGGTAGTGCTTGGGTGAGTGGCTGAGTGAGGCGTCTGAGGCCGCGTGGTGAGTGAGTGGGCTGAGCAGGGCTAAGACCGAGACCGCGTGGTGAGAGACACATGGTCAGTGGGCCTATGGGATGAATGGCGTAAGCCTCACTGAAGACAACCACACTGGCGCGAAGATATTCTAAGCTGGCTGGCTTAAAATACACCCACGAAATACCACAACACCACAGGGATGAAAAAGAGCACTCAGAATGGCTTGGAGCTTGAATTACAAGCGATGAAGACTGTACCCACATGGCTTGCTTGAGTACTGGGGTAAGACACCTGGGTTAGTTGCTTGCTGGCTTATCTTAACCCTTCACACAGAATAGCTTGATAACTTCTCACGATGAGCACAGCAGGGGTGGAAAGCTGGCTTGGCCGGCAAAAAAAACTGGATGGAGTAGGCTAGGCTGGACTGTACTGGGTTGTTCTGACTCCCCCACCACAGACTGGAATCTGGCTTATTTTGCAAACTCGGGTCAACCCCTCGGGAGTGATGCAAATAAGCAGATAAACGCTAATACAAAGAGACTGACCAGTGAATAATGTAGTGGCTGGTAGAAGCTTGAGAGAGTAGCTGGCTTGAGGTAGCTGGCTGGGGTAGGTCGAGCGTTACCCTGCTCGGCAGGCCTATTCACAAGATGGCGACTGGCCCAGTAGAAATTTATCTCCAGAAATCGCTGTAATCGTCAGGATTACAGGCCCTCCGCTGCCACCAATTGTCGTAAGGGTTCTTAAAAGGAGATATCAAGGGTTGAAGATAGACACACTTGTAGGATGGTAACGCTATATTGTCAGACTGTGGTAATGGGAGATGGAGCCCAGCCTTGCCGTGTCACTGCCTAACTGGATGTTATACGCCGACTGAGAGGGAGGCAGAGGTACGAACGTACACATGTGCATCCCATGACGTCACAGTCACTCGGCCTAGGGATCTTCTATGTAAACACATGGATGGTACTATGATATGCTATACAACACATATAAGGGGATTCAGCAACTATGCTGACATGTGTGTGTGTGTGTGTGTGTGTGTGCATTGTGTGTGTGTGTGTGCGTGCATTGTGTGTATATGTGTGTGTGTGTATATGTGTGTGTATGTATGTGTGTGTGTGTGCACGCATGTGTGTGCATATGTGTGTATGTGTTTGTATGTGTGTGTGTGTGTGTGTGTGTGTGTGTGTGTGTTTGTATGTGTGTGTGTGTGCGTGCGCTCACCTATTTGTACTCACCTATTTGTGGTTGCAGGGGTCGAATCATAGCTCCTGGCCCCACCTCTTCACTGATTGCTACTAGGTCCTCTCTCTCCCTGCTCCATGAGCTTTATCATACCTCGCCTTAAAACTATGTATGGTTCCCGCCTCCACTACTTCACTTTCTAGGCTATTCCACGACTTGACTACTCTATGACTGAAGAAATACTTCCTAACATCCCTTTGATTCATCTGAGTCTTCAACTTCCAATTGTGACCTCTTGTTTCTGTGTCCCATCTCTGGAACATCCCGTCTTTGTCCACCTTGTCTATTCCACACAGTATTTTATATGTCGTTATCATGTCTCCCCTGACCCTTCTGTCCTCCAGTGTCGTCAGTCCCATTTCCCTCAACCTTTCTTCGTAGGACAATCCCCTTAGCTCTGGGACTAGTCTTGTTGCAAACCTTTGCACTTTCTCTAATTTCTTGACATGCTTGACCAGGTTTGGATTCCAAACTGGTTCTGCATACTCTAGTATGGGCCTGACGTAAATGGTATACAGAGTCTTGAACGATTCCTTACTGAGGTATCGGAACGCTATCCGTAGGTTTGCCAGACGCCCGTATGCTGCAGCAGTTATCTGATTGATGTGCGCCTCAGGAGATATGCTCGGTGTTATACTCACCCCCAGATCTTTTTCCTTGAGTGAGGTTTGCAGTCTCTGTCCATGTTGTCTATATTGTGTCTGTGGTCTTCTTTGCCCTTCCCCAATCTTCATGACATTGCATTTGGCAGGGTTAAACTCAAGGAGCTAGTTGCTGGACCAGGCTTGTAGCCTGTCCAGGTCTCTTTGTAGTCCTGCCTGATCCTCGTCCGATTTGATTCTTCTCATTAAGTTCACGTCATCTGCAAACAAGGACACTTCTAAGTCTATCCCTTCCGTTATGTCATTCACATATACCAGAAACAGCACAGGTCCTAGGACCGACCCCTGTGGAACCCCGCTTGTCACAGGCACCCACTCCGACACCTCGTCACATACCATGACTCATTGTTGCCTCCCTGTCAGGTGTTCTCTGATCCATTGCAGTGCCTTTCCTGTTGTGTGTGCCTGATCCTCTAGCTTTTGCAGTAACCTCTTGTGAGGAACTGTGTCGAAGGCCTTCTTGCAGTCCAAAAAAATGCAGTCGATCCACTCCTCTCTCTCTCATCTTACTTCTGCCATCTTGTCATAAAACTCCAGTAGGTTTGTGACACAGGATTTTCCTTCCCTGAAACCGTGCTGGTTGTCAGTTATACACTTGTTTCTTTCCAGGTGCTCCACCACTCTCCTCCTGATGATCTTCTCCATGACTTTGCATACTATACACGTTAGTGATACAGGTCTGTAGTTTAGTGCCTCATGTCTGTCTCCCTTTTTAAAAATTGGGACTACATTTGCCATCTTCCATACCTCAGGGAGTTGCCCAGTTTCAATGGATGTGTTGAAGATCTTTGTTAATGGCACACACAGCATCTCTGCTCCCTCTCTAAGGACCCACGGAGAGATGTTGTCTGGTCCCACCGCCTTTGAGATGTCAAGTTCACATAGCAGCTTCTTCACCTCCTCCTTGGTTATGTGTACCTCATCCAGCACTTGTTGGTGTACCCCCCTGTTCTGATTTCCTGGAGTCCTACTTGTTTTCAATGTAAATACTTCTTTAAATCTCGTGTTGAGCTCCTCACATACCTCTCGGTCGTTTCTTGTGAACTCTCCATCACCCTTCCTCAGTCTGATTACCTGGTCCTTGACTGTTGTTTTCCTCCTGATGTGGCTATACAACAGCTTCGGGTCAGACTTGACTTTCGATGCTATGTCATTTTCATATTGTCACTGAGCCTCCCTCCTTATCTGTGCATATTCGTTTCTGGCTCTTTGGCTAATCTCTTCATTTTCCTGAGTTCTCTGTCTTCTGTACCTTTTCCATTCTCTAGTACACCTAGTTTTTGCCTCCCTACACCTTTGGGTGAACCAAGGACTCGTTCCTTTCTTCCCATTATTTCTGTTTCCCTTGGGAACAAATCTCTCCTCTGCCTCCTTGCGTTTTGTTGTCACATAGACCATCATTTCTTGTACTGGTTTTCCTGTCAGTTCCCTCTCCCACTGAATGTCTTGCAGGAAGTTCCTCATGCCTAAGTAGTTCCCCCTTTTGTAGTTTGGTTTTTCCCGTCCTATTCCTGCTACTCTCTCCACTTGAAGCTCAACTATACAGTCAAAGCACAGAACCACATGATCACTAGCTCCTAGGGGCCTTTCATACATGATATCCTCTATGTCTGAACTACTCAAGGTGAATACAAGGTCCAGTCTTGCTGGATCATCCTCACCTCTCTCTCTGGTAGTCTCTCTAACATGTTGATGCATGACGTTTTCCAGTACCACATCCATTATCTTGGCTCTCCATGTTTTGGGACCCCTATCGGGCTCCAGGTTTTCCCAGTCAATCTCCTTGTGATTGAAATCACCAATAACTAGTAACTTTGCTCCCCCCATGTGTGCTCTTTTAGCCACCTCGGCTAGTGTGTCGACCATTGCTCTGTTGCTCTCATCGTATTCTTCTCTTGGCCTCCTGCAGTTCTGTGGTGGGTTGTACATTACTGCAATTATCACCTTATGTCCCTCAGACTGGATTGTTCCTACTAAGTAGTCCCTTTCGCCCGTGCCATCCATTTCTTCCATTTTCTCAAAACCCCACTGGTTTTTAATGAGCAGTACAACTCCTCCTCTCCCTCTCCTCCCTCTGTCTTTCCTGAGGATTTGAGATCCGGATGTTATTATTCTGGCGAGTTTTTTTCTGTGAGTGCTGTTATGTCTGGGGATGTCTCCTTGATTCTTTCATGTCACTCCTCACACTTGTTATTCCATCTGCATTTGTATACCACACCTTCAACTTCTTTTCTAAGTTTGGGAGGTATATTGGGGTTGAGGAAGTGGGAGACCTGATAAGGAACTGTGGGTGGTTGCTGTGGGGGTGGAGTTTGTATTGCATTGGGTGGGGGCATTGGATATGGCATGGGTGTTTTGGTTTAGAATGTTTGGTTGCACTGGGGTTGACCTGGTTGGGGGGCTTCTATAGTAAGTTGTGAGGGAGGCTGTATTTGATCTTCTTCCTGGGTCTGGGATCTCCTGTCTCCTCCATCCCCTCTCTTTCCTCCTTTCGCCTTTGTAGCATCTCTCTCAGTTTCTGCCTTTCTTCTCGTGTTATGTCGCGGTCGAGATACACCTTCCTGTATGCCGGCATGTCCCTTAATCTTGCTTTCTCCTGCAGGATCCTGTTCCGAGTCGATTCTGCCTTGAAAGTCACTTTCGTTGGCCTGGTTCTTCTTGCAAACCCCCCTATTCTCCGAAAATTTTCCAGCTGGGTCATGTCATCTTCTCCTATTGCTTTTATGATGCTTTTTAATTGCTTTTTTTTTCCTTCTTTTCTTGCTTCATATGTTTCCCCTTCAACTTCCTGGAGCCCATACACAAAGACTGACCTCTCCCTTTCATTCTCCCACTGCATATCCTTGTGTGTCCACTCATTCAACTTAATTTCCTCCATTGCAGCTTTCTTTTCTTCAGTTTTGCTATCTATTGTACTTGGGCTCTGTGGCCTGTCATTTTCCCTTCTCGGCTTTCCCTGGGCTCTGCTGTGGGCTGCTAGGGCCTCCACATATAGCTTAGCTCTTTCATTTACTACAGTCCCCTCTGATAGCATTTCTACATGCAGTTCTGCTTCTTCTTTCCCTATAGTCCCCTTATTTGTGACTGAGGTAGCAGTCTCTGATGTCATTTCAAAAATGTTCTTTAGTTCTTTAGGCTGTTTCAGATTTTTCAGTTCCTCTTCTAATGTCTGTATCCTAGCCTCTGCTGCTATGACTTGCATCTCCCACTTCCTGCTTTCCATATCTATCCTCTCTTCCATTCTCATGCTATGTTCTTCTAGTTTCTTTTCCCATTCATGTTCCCTTCTTGTGAGCTCTGCTGCCCAATCTTCCTCTGCAGATTCATCCTCTTGCCCTTGGTTTTCCTTCCTGCTCTCTGGCAACCCATTTTTTTTTATTGCCTCAGAATGGAAAACTTATGTAATTCTGTGTTAGGTTAGTAGTGTGCTTGTCAGAGTGTGGGGGGGGAGGGAAGGTAGAGGAGGAACTGTGAACAGTGGCTAAATGGGAGAGGTGGGGAGGGGGATTTAGGGGGGAATATGGGGAGTGAGAAGGAGGGAGAAGCAAGGGGGTGAATGTGAGAGGGAGAGGGGGAAAGGAGGGAGAGGTGCGGAGAAGGAGGGTGACAGAGAGGGGGGGATCAGGGGAAGGAGTGAGAGGTTGGTGGGGAGTGGGGGGGAGTGTGTGTGAGTCTGTGTGGGTGGGTGGGCGTGTGTGTGCGTGTGTGCGTGTGTGTGTGTGTGTGTGTGTGTGTGTGTGTGTGTGTGTGTGTGTGGAATTATGTCTGGTTTTATTGTCTGAAAAGTAGGTGGAATTGTGCACTAGAGTGTTATGTGGAATGTCAGTGGTTCCTTGCCTGACCACAACCTCTTGTGACCTGACCCCCACCCTCCTGGGACTTGACCCGCACCTCCTTACAATGTTGCCCTTTATGCTTGTTTTACCATCTAGGCTTATAGTAACTTACTCGCCTTGTTCCATAGATTACCAATTGCTGTTCCTTATTGAGTACTTGAGTGTGTATTCTTTATCGTGCTAGGAGAGTTGGACCATTCACAATCAGCTTGGCGGTTAATTGGAACCTGAAACCCCACACCCAAACAACCATGCATAGGTGAATACAGTACTTGCAATGCAGCTCTAGCAGCCTGTAGATTGTCCAGCTCGATGTGACGTCCTGGCATAGATCCACTCAATTTCTTCTCGTTATATAATGTGCCCTATCCACTGTATTTCTTTCACTGGTTAACTTTCTTGGGTGACATATGGCAACGTTGCCTCAGCACCCACACTAGCCTGCCCGCTCTGACTGCACCACCATGTTTCACTTCCTAGATCACTTATAAAATTGTGGCTCACCCCACACTTATGTGGCACAGGCAGATTTTAAATCGTTTCAAGGAAATGTTCACTACCCTAACACACTTAACAACCTTTGCAGAACACTTGGGTAGCCCTCAAAAACACTTGTATTCGCGGAGCATGGAAGGCGTTACTCGCGCACGCGGTGTACCTACTGTGTGTGTGTGTGTGTGTGTGTGTGTGTGTGTGTGTGTGTGTGTGTGTGTGTGTGTGTATGTGTGTGTGTGTGTGTGTGTGTGTGTGTGTATGTGTGTGTGTATGTGTGTGTGTATGTGTGTGTGTATGTGTGTGTGTGTGTGTGTGTGTGTGTGTGTGTGTGTGTGTGTGTGTGTGTGTGTGTGTGTGTGTGTGTATTATTATAAGTGAGAGGTTTATTCTGTGCACAAGATGCTTTTACTTAATGTCATAAAATTTAAATTACTGTCATTCACTCCTGAGTTGTGTTGTGTAGGATCTGCCTATTTTGCGTCGTTTGTTTTGTTGCGGGAAGCATCTATGTGACAACTGGCCAGGTTCAAAAAATACAATAAGCATTTTGGCTTTCCCATGCCTTTTCCTGTTGGCTGAGCCCAGGAAGAGGCATGGCCTTCTCACCTATGTCTCATCTGTGTGATAATTATTTTTATGTAACACCATTTAACTATGCTTTTGTATGTGATTGAACGAAATTTCTGTGATTATCGTGCACCCACGCCTGTATCTACGAAACTGGAAATATAAACACAAATGCAGTATAATGTGATCCTTTATTGACAACGTTTCACCCACACAGTGGGCTTTTTCAAGTCACACACGGATCTACCTGGGGTTGGAAGGTACGGGAGTATTTATAGTTCAGAATGTTGAGGTCAGGTGGAGAATGCTGCACCTGATGATCTACCGGGTGGGGTTATAGAGTCTTGGGTAGCTACGCGGGGATATTGGACAAGTTGTGAGTAGACCTTCTGCAGTGTTCTATGTTCTTATGTGGGATAGCGATGAAGAAGTTTCTTGGCGAGTGGTTCAGCTATGTTATAGAAGCCATTGTTCTGGTTGAAATTGTTGGTTATAGAGATAAACGATGATTCCAGGATTCTTCTGTATTGAGTGTTGTCTTCTGTGGCTATAAGTCTTGAGTTTCTGTAGTTAATTAAATGGTTGTGTGAATTGCGATGTTGTACACAGGCATTCCTTGTATCGTCAGTCCTGCTTGCATATTGGTGTTCTGAAATACGTGTTTGGAGGTCTCTTGATGTTTCGCCCACATATAATTTGTTGCAGTCATTACAAGGGATTATGTATACCCCTGCAGAGGAACATCGCAATTCACACAACCATTTAATTAACTACAGAAACTCAAGACTTATAGCCACAGAAGACAACACTCAAAACAGAAGAATCCTGGAATCATCGTTTATCTCCATAACCAACAATTTCAACCAGAACAATGGCTTCTATAACATAGCTGAACCACTCGCCAAGAAACTTCTTCATCGCTATCCCACATAAGAACATAGAACACTGCAGAAGGTCTACTCACAACTTGTCCAATATCCCCGCCTAGCTACCCAAGACTCTATAACCCCACCCGGTAGATCATCAGATGCAGCATTCTCCACCTGACCTCAACATTCTGAACTATAAATACTCCCGTACCTTCCAACCCCAGGTAGATCCGTGTGTGACTTGAAAAAGCCCACTGTGTGGGTGAAACGTTGTCAATAAAGGATCACATTATACTGCATTTGTGTTTATATTTCCATTGTGTCGGTATTTTATACCATTTATTTCCATCTACGAAACTTCTGAAAAATTGCATTGAGTGGGGAGGAAGGCTGCCTTTCTGTTTGTCTTTTACATCTTGTCATTGGTTCTTTAAGTGCTGCTGCTGGCAACCTGAATCTTACCTTTTCTTCGTTTCTATAAAATCTTATGTGGTTTTGTACATCCTCACACATCTCTGTTGGCAAGTCAGTGTACTGGGGTTCCTGTGGGTTTTATCACATAAGGATTTTATATAGGGCTTCACATGACTGTCTTGTGGATGGTTACAGGATACTCCTGTCGAGATACCTTCCCGTCCAGAGCTTGGACGGGAAGTATTTATGCTCTGAGTATCTATGCGCTGTCACAACAGGAGTACATGGTAATTACACTGCCCAGCGTTGTAATTGGGATTTTACTTTGTTTTAGGACCTCTTTGTACTCACCTAAGGATGTTCGATAGTCGCTATTGCTGTTCCACGTTTGGTTTCGTTGGTCAAGGTGTAGTGTTTCACAACGATGTATCTTTTCTGCACTGAATATTATATCGTGGTTCTTCGGATCTGCGATCTTATATACTGCATACAATTTTTATGTTCCCCCACAGCGTACATGGTGTATAAAACATTAGTACCATTGTAAGTTATAAATAGTTAATACTGTATATGTCATGCAAGGGTTTTATTCACTAATAAGCACTATTAATTATTAATGTATTTAGATGCATAAATTCATAGTGTTTTAAATTATTAAGTGTTAATATTTATTGTTTCACCTTCGTGAGCACATTTTGAAGGTTCATTAAGCACTCGGTGATAAAATTTTGTGGAAATACTCTTGTTACGACTTGAGTTCACATCTCTCGTTGTAATTTGGATTGAGGAATCCATTGCAGTGGCACTGTACATCAGTAATCAGTGAGAACAAAACGTCACAAATGTAAAAAAAAAAATTGGCAAAAGAATGAGAGATGATTTTTTCTCACAGTTACAGTAGTGGACTGCTGGAACGGGATCCAGGAGGAAGCAGCTTCTATAATAACTACTGGATATATTTATATAAATTATGTGACAAAATGATCATAAAATTTTCCACCTGGAGCACCATAGTTATGCTTTTGCTATCACCAAAGTGCAATCTCTCCCTCTCTCTCTCCCTCTCCCTCTCCCTCTCTCTCTCTCTCTCTCTCCCTCTCTCTCTCCCTCTCCCTCTCTCTCTCCCTCTCCCTCTCTCTCTCGCTCTCCCTCTCTCTCTCCCTCTCCCTCTCTCTCTCTCTCTCACTCACACTCACACACACACACACACACACACACACACACACACACACTCACACACACACACACACACACACATACACACACACACACACACGCACACACGCACACACACACGCACACACACACACACACACGCACACACACACGTAAGCATATAGGTTTCTTTTATATTAGTTGCCTGTCTGCATGAGTGGGTCGTGGGATCAAATCAACCATACCCTAAATAAAACAAGCTGGGACGATATCCTAAGCAACACGGATCCGAACCTTGGCCTAGACAGAATAAACTCAGCATTTAGTAAGCCGTTAACCAACTAAGAGTCGATAATCTAAACGAATGTTTTATGAGCGAGACTCAAAATTTGGTTAATTCAAAAATCTCTGATATAACACCACAAGACTTTGAAAAAACAATAAATGACCTACCCATGCACTCTGCTCCAGGCCCAGACTCGTGGATCTCCTTGTTCGTCAAGAACTACAAGAAGCCCATTTCATGTGCCTTTAGCATTCTATGGAGAGGGAGCACGGCCACAGGGATCATCCCACAGTCACTAAAAAAAAACAGACCCACTATTAAAAGGTGGCAATAAAGCAATTGCAAAGACTTGCAGACGATAGCACTAACGTCCAAATCATAAAAAATCTTTGAAAGGGATCTCTGAAACGAGATCACTGTCTACCTAGATACCCATCAGTAACACCACAGCATGGGTTTAGAGCAGGTTGCTCCTGCCTGTTCTAACTAATGGACCACTATGATATAGTCTTGGATGCTATGGATGACAAATACAATGCAGATGTAGTATACGCTGACTACGCGAAAGCCTCCGACAAGTGCGATCAAGGTGTAATAGCACACAAAATACGTGACAAAGGAAAAACAGGAAAAGTTGGTAGATGGATCTTTAACTTCCTAACGAACAGACCAGAGTAAAAGAGATGGCTATAGTGAAAAGCTCTGTTCCACAAAGCACGGTACTCGATCCCATCCTGTTCTTCATCTGACAAAGACAGGGACGTAAGCCACAGTACCGTGTCTTCCTTTGTAGATGATACCCGAATGTGCAAGACATTGTCATCCATCTAAGACACCGCAAGTCTCCAAGCGGGCATCACCCAAGTCTTTAAATAGGCCGCAGAAAACAGTTTGAAATTCAATGAAGAGAAATTTTAATTACTCCACTATGGAAAACTCGAGGAAATTAAAACTGAATCGTAGTATAAACAAATTCCAGCCACATAACAGAGCATAAAACTGATGTGAAAGACCTTGGAGTGATAATGTCAGAGGATCTCACTTTCAAAGCTCACAACAGTGTATCTATCTACCACAGCTGCTAGGAAAATGACAAGATGAATGCTGAGAACCTTCAAAACTAAGGATGCCAAGCCCATGATGAGTCTCATCAAATCGCTTGCTCTCTCTAGGCTGTAATATTACTGTACAAGGACGGCCCTTTCAAAGCAGGTGAAACTGCAGATTTGGAGAATGTTCAGAGAACTTTCACCACATGTATAAGTACGATAAAGCACCTAAATTGCTGAAAACAGCTGAAGTCCCTTGATTTGTACTCTTTGGAATACAGGCGGGAAATGTACATGATAATATACACTTGGAAAATCCTAGAGGGCCTAGTCCCAAATCTGCACATGAAAATCAATCCCTACAAAAGAAGAATCGGCAGGCGATGCAACATCCCTCCCCCCAACGAAAAGCAGGGGCGCCACGAGTACGCTAAGAGAAAAGTCAGTACCTGACCAGCCGGGCTGTGTTTCGTACGTCGGCTTGTGTGTGGCCAGCAGTAACAGCCTAGTTGATCAGGCCCTGATCCACCGCGAGGTCTAGTCACAGACCGGGGCCACGGGTGCGTTGACCCCCGAAACACACTCCAGGTTAACTTCAGGTATTACGGGGTCGCAGTGCCGTAATAAATGTATACTCACTAGCCGTTACGTTCTCACAGCTTTGGGACCACTGACTTCACCCCGGGTCACTGACTTCACCCCTGGCTTTTAAATCGCGCTCCTAGCGCCGGTGTTTCTCCTGGGCCTGGACTTGGTCATTCTAGTGGCAGGACGCGTTAAGACATGCCCTTTCCAAAGATCCTCAATAAAGGACGAGCAGAGCAAGTAGACTTATCATTACAACATAACATCACTCAAGAACCCCACAACAATAGGAACCTTAAAGGTTGTTTTAAGACTGTTCAGGACACGTTAGGCCTATCACACTGTATAACCCACCGCCATGGACCACACCTGGTTAAGTATGTTCGGAAACTAGTAAAAGACCCAAGGCTTGCAGCAAGACTAGTTCCAGAGCTGTGGAGCTTGAGCCAGGAGACACTAATCGAACTGACCCTGACGTCCTTAGACGTGAGTGGAGCCAAGGGAGACACGATTGCAACATACAAGATACTCATAGGCTTTGTCAGGGCCGATGGGGACACTGAAATGCGAGGTAAGAGAACAAGAGGTCATAGGTGGAAATTATAAACACAGGAGAAACAAGGGTATTATGAAATACTTCTTTTATTTCAGAATGGTAAATAAGTGGAATGTGTTAATTGCAAATATGGTGACAGCAAACTCTATAGGCAGCTTTAAGAGAAGGTAAGAAAGGGATCAAGAGGGCAGGAACTAATAATGCCAACGATATAGCTGAAGAGGTGTGGACAGGAACTGAAAATCGACTCCCTGCCCTGGAAACGCAACTAGGAGTACACACAGGCTCTGGTTCTCTCTCTCTCTCTCTCTCTCTCTCTCTCTCTCTCTCTCTCTCTCTCTCTCTCTCTCTCTCTCTCTCACACACCCACCCCACACCCAGTCCCTCTCTCTCTCTCTCTCTCTCTCTCTCTCTCTCTCTCTCTCTCTCTCTCTCTCTCTCCCTCTCTCTCTCTCTCTCTCCTCTCTCTCCCTCTCTCCCTCTCTCTCCCTCTCTCTCTCTCTCTCCTCCTCTCCCTCCCTCTCCCTCCCTCTCTCTCTCCCTCCCTCTCTCTCTCTCTCTCTCTCCCTCCCCTCTCTCCCCTCCCCTCCCTCTCTCTCCCCTCCCTCTCTCCCTCTCTCTCTCCCTCTCTCTCTCCCTCTCTCTCTCCTCTCTCTCTCCCTCTCTCTCTCCCTCCCTCTCTCTCCCCTCCCCCTCCCCTCCCTCTCCCCTCTCTCTCTTCCCCTCTCCCCTCTCTTCTTTCCCCTCTCTTCTCCCCGCTCTCTCTCTCCTCCTCTCTTAAAAAAAAAAAGATTTAACACTGATATAGGATATATTTATCAATTCCCCAAATCCATCGAGGCTCGGCTGACGCCGTTGTGGGGATCGTGGTTGTGGTGGTAGTAGTTGTGGTGGTGGTCGGCTTTGGTGGTAGTTGGGGTGTTTTCCGTGGTGGAAATACCTGCGGTGGTGATGGTGTAGGACTAGCGGTGATGGTGGTGGACTGGTGGTGCTGGTTGTGGACTGGTGGTACTGGTTGTGGACTGGTGGTACTGGTTGTGGACTGGTGGTGCTGGTTGTGGACTGGTGGTGATAGTGGCGGACTGGTGATGGACTGGTGGTGATGGTGGCGGAAGTTTTACCATCAATGATGAATGTGATGGTTAGAGTTATGGTGGTGGTGATTATGGTGGTTGCGTTGATAGTGACTGTAATGCTCACGATGGTGGTAGAGGTGAGGGCGGCTATAACAAATGAAGTTATCGTGGGGGTAGTAGTACTGGTAGTATT
This sequence comes from Cherax quadricarinatus, assembly GCF_038502225.1. NCBI lineage: Eukaryota > Metazoa > Arthropoda > Malacostraca > Decapoda > Parastacidae > Cherax > Cherax quadricarinatus. The sequence continues at coordinate 34,988,650 of NC_091308.1, forward strand.
AGTACTAGTAGTAGTAGTAATTCTGGTAACATAGCAGCAGAAGCAGCAGCAGCAGCAGCTTTAGTCAGTGGTTCTCAAACAGCCACATCAACAGTAATTCAAAGCATTTCTAACCAACTTAGCAGGTTAGTCTCCTTGCGCACACACATTCTGGTCCTTGATAGTCACCCGTATTACTCGAGTCATTATGTGACCACGAACTTTGTCCTCCAAACAATATGCAGTTTTTGCAACTCCGCAAAAACGTAGATCATTTGCATCTTAATTGTCGCCTCTTAAAGAAAGATATTCTTCTGGATCTCGTCTCATGCTGACTGCAAGCAACTACAGGATCCTCTCACATTTTCTGTGTACACTGTATAGTGTATATAGTGTGACAGATTACACGAGTGTACACGAGAAACCATAATAAAAGATATAGAGACCACGATAACAGAAATAGAAACCACAACCAGGAGTAGAACTCACAGTAACAGGAATGGAAATCACATTAACAAAAATAGAAACTACAACATCAGGACCAGAAACTACAATAGTAGGAATAGAAACCATAATAACATTGATGGAAACCACAATAAAAGGAACAGAAACCACAATAGCATTAATGGAAATTACAATAACATTACTGGAAACCATAATAGCAGGAACAGAAACCACAGTAGGTATGGAAACTACAATAACAGAAATGGAAACCACAATAACAGGAACGGAAACCAGAGTAACATGAATAGAAACCAGTATAACACAATTAAAATATAACAGGAATAGAAATCACTAACAGAAATAGAAACTACACTAACAGGAATAGAAACTACACTAACAGGAATAGAAACTATACTAACAGGGATAGAAACCACAATAAGAGGAACAGATACAACAATAACCTGAATGGAAACTGCAATAACAGGAATAAAAACCTCAAATAACAATGGAAACTACATTATATGAAAAAGCAATAATGGGATCAGAAACCACAACAGGATCAGAAACCACAATAAAAAGATTTATACACAACTAAAGTCAGAAATCACAAAAAGAGAATAAAAAACAACAGTATTAGGATCGAACTGCAAAAAGACCGCAAAAAACATCAGAAAGCACAAAAATAAAAATAATGCAGGAGAAACTAAAATAATAGAATAAAAAATCACATTAATAGGACCAGAATCCACAAAAAATGGATTAGAAACCACAAAAAAGTATCAGAATCATTAATACGATAAGAAACCACAAATAATAGGATTAGAAATTCTTCATCACATCACAGACGCTCATCAACAGTTTTCGATTAGTGTCCCATTTCCTTATTTTGCTAGTTTTTGTTTACCTTCCTTTCAAAGGGAAAGGTAGGAAGGAAGGAGAAAAAGTGTCTTGACGCCCGTGGAGGAGCTTTAAAACTGTTACGAGTTAATCACATCCATATAAAAATAGTACTACTACTATTACTACTACTATTAATGCTGTTACTATTAGCATTACTATTACTATTAGCACTACTGCTATTAATGCTACTACTATTAGTACTACTACTACTACTACTAATGCTATTAGTATTACTACTATTACTATTAGAACTACTACTATTAGTATTGCTAATACTATTAGTACTATTACTACTACTAGTACTACTACTATTAGTACAACTATTACTACTATTAGTCCTATTACTACAACTATTAGTACTATTACTATTAGTACTACTACTTCTATTGGTACTACCACTTCTATTAGTATTACTATTAGTATTACTACTATTAGTACTACACTACTACTAATACTACTACTAATAATAATAATGTTTCTTGCAGCGAGGGTTAAGTGTGAAGGCAGTGAGTGTGTTGGTCGAGGCGCCAGTATGTCTCTCGTTCAGCTTGTCTGTCAAGTTTCCTGTGTGTGTGTGTTTATCTTGCAGCATCTGCTTATCTCTCTCTCTCTCTCTCTCTCTCGAGGAAGAATCAAGCACGGTTCTCTCTCTCTCTCTCTTTCTCTATCTCTATATACAGAGAGAAAAGAAATATGACCTTAGAGTAATCGGTTATCGGTAAATTGAGCCTCGGTAATTTCACTCCTTGTTATTTATACTCCAGGTAATTTAACTCCCCATTTAAAAGACATCATTAAAAACTTTTTTAAACTTTATTATATAGCCACGACTTAAAGTATTAAAAACATTAATTTAACCGTATTTGGTTAGGTACGGTTAGGCTAGTTTTGATTAAGTTAGGTTAGGTTTGATGAAGCTAGATTAAGCTAGGCTGGATAAAGTAAGGCTTTGTTACACTAATTAAGTTTGCTTGGGTTAAATTAGGCTAAAGTTAAAATATGTTAGGCAGTTTTAGGTTAGGTTAGGATAAGGCTAAATTGCATGAGTTTACGGTTAGATTATGTTAAATCATGTTAGGGTTGGTTAGGTTATATTACGTTGGATTTCGAAACTATCTAAATCATATCTTTAACATATATCTACTTAAATCAAACTACATTTTTATATAGGGGTAAAATATTGGGAATGAACCTGAATGAGTCAAATAACCGGACGAATTTACCTAGAACCTGAATAATCATAAGCAGTGACCATTTCCTTTTTTACACAAATCAGTTTTACAGACTAAGAGTTGTTATCCTACCACAGCTCATTTGAAAGCCCAGCCCTATGTACGGTATACTATCATCACCCACCCAGGATGCGACCCACACCAGTCAGCTAACACCCAGATACCTACGTATTGCTAGGTGAACAGAGGCAGCAGGTATGAGGAAATATTCCCAACGTTTTCACCTGTACCGGAGATCGAACCCTGGACACTCAGTGTGCGAGCTGAATGCGTTACTAGCTGAGCAACAGGACCAAACAATTTCTACCTGCGAACAGCCTAGCTAACAGTATGCTAGATTCCACAGTTAGAAATCTTAAACTACAAACAGCCAGATACACCACTGACTTTATAAAGCACGTGTTAGACAGCATCATGAATGTTCCTGCAGTCCACTTCTGGTTTCCAGGGTACGGAAGAGGACGAGGTAGACTGGTGGGAATACAGGGAAGAACAACCAAGCTCGTACCATCACAAACCATATGAAGAAAAGCACAAAGTGCTCAACCTCTTCTCTCTTAGAAAAGGGAGACTACGAAACCTCATTTAAATTTTTAAGATACTAAATGGTTTTGAAACAAACACGAAAAGCTATTTGAAGTGCAAAATGAGTTTTTAACTCGACAAACTAGACAAAAATCGTAGCAGAAGATGCAATACTAACGAATGTAGAAGCAAAACTGCTTTGCAAACAAAATTATTTCAGAATGGAACATTCTTCTTGTAATAATAGTTAACGCAAATGCGTTAACAAGAACCAACTGAAAAAAGCGCTTTTCAAGTGAAGGATTAAATGATCAAGATAAAGGTTTATTTATTTGTAAGGTTTTCAATGTGTAATTACAATTTTGGTTTGCTAAGTACAAAGAAAACCACTATCATGCCGGGACATTTCGGACTTATCGAGATTTAACTTAATAGCACGACAGACTGAACAACTGATTCCTGATGCTTTATTCTGCAACTATCAGAATACACAGATGATAACGAGCGAACCAGATTAATACTAGAATCCGTAGAAGTAATTGGTTGTTAGTCATAGAAATGGTGGGCAGTACATCAAGTACATTTTGTTAGAAACAGTTCTAATTATTTTGTTAGAAACAGTACTAATTATTTTGAGGTAGTTGTAGCCAATGCTTTCATTCACTTCGATCTTTGCTGTAA
>NC_091308.1:34997410-35032410 GCF_038502225.1 Cherax quadricarinatus
TATGCGACTTGACTCCTGATTTGAAGAGAAAATATTTGTAAAGTGCAACCAGTAAGATAATGGGCAATGTGTACTCACCTATTTGTACTCACCTATTTGTGGTTGCAGGGGTCAAGTCATAGCTCCTGGCCCCGCCTCTTCACTGATTGCTACTGGGTCCTGTCTCTCCCTGCTCCATGAGTTTATCTAACCTCGTCTTAAAACTATGTATGGTCCCTGCCTCCACTACGCCACTTTCTAGGCTATTCAACTGCCTGACAACTCTATGACTGAAGAAATACTTCTTAACATCCCTTTGACTCATCTGAGTCTTCAACTTCCAATTGTGACCCCTTGTTTCTGTGTCCCTTCTCTGGAACATCCTGTCTTTGTCCACCTTGTCTATTCCGCGCAGTATTTTAACTGCAAAGGAAGGAGAATAAGATTGGAGATAGAATAACACAGGTAAAAGAATATTACAGAAGAGAGGACAACACGGCAAATAATGACAGAGAAGAGAGAATAACATAGGAGAATGAGGCGAAACAGTAATTAACAAAGAGGGTAAAATAACGTACGAGAGAGCAATACAGGTGAGAGAATAATTCAGTATCTAAAATAACACTGGAGACACACCAACATGAGAGAGAGAGAGAGAGAGAGAGAGAGAGAGAGAGAGATACAGGAGAGAGAGAAAGATACAGGAGAGAGAGAGAGATACAGGAGAGAGAGATACAGGAGAGAGAGAGAGATACAGGAGAGAGAGAGAGAGAGAGAGAGAGATACAGGAGAGAGAGAGAGAGAGAGAGATACAGGAGAGAGAGAGAGATACAGGAGAGAGAGAGAGAGAGAGAGAGAGATACAGGAGAGAGAGAGAGAGATACAGGAGAGAGAGAGATACAGGAAAGAGGGAGAGGGGTAAGAGAGGGAGAGTAATACAGGAGAGAGAGAATAACACAGAATAAAGACTAACACGGTATAAAGAATAAGAGATAATATAGGAGAGAGAGCAACACAAGAGAGAGGAAATAAGACAATAAAGAGAACAGTGAACGAGAGAGAATAACACACCTAACAAGCAAACTCTCCTATTCATTCTATTTAATTTAATTGTCACATTCCCCAGTGGGAAAGAAATATGGCCCAGGATATTAAATGAATATGTACAGATAATTTCCCATTAAATTCCCCCACTGCAGTTGTATAATGTTAAAATAACACAACACACATACACCCATACGCGCGCGCGAGCACGCACACACGCGCACACACACACGCACGCACACGCACACACACACACACACACACACACACACACACACACACACACACACACACGCACGCACACGCACGCACGCACGCACGCACGCACACACACACACACACACACGCACACAACTTTCAGACTTGGTTTATTCTGCAATATCATTTTGTGAAACAAGCCGACCTTATATTCTGTTTTACGGTGCTAGCCGGAAATACATCTGCATATCACGAAAATTATGCACCTTTACCTTTGACATACGCTTGACAGGTTTCGAGAGTTTTCCTACTCCCGCTACTTGGCTATGGGCTTGGCGTTGCTGTTGCTTGCCTGATCAACCAGACTTTTGCTCCTGGCCTCGACTGGCTCTCATATACACCACAACCTTGTTGATCCGGTACTTGGCGGAGATACTTGTAGAGTTACCCCTTAAAGGCAACTACACGTGTTCCGGCAGTGTCTCTGCTGTCTCCCTGTAGCAGGTTGAATAGTCTAGTCCCACGTATGTGTTGCTCGGAATGTGCTCGCGGGTCCCTGCTTTTCACAGGTGTTTATTTTGGATTTTCTTCCGCATTACTCACTCCAGAGTGCATATTTAGGATTCTGAGGCATTACCAGTAATTCACATGTAATGGCTGTACATGATGTCTGTATCCGTTCCAGCTCTGATATCTCCTCTGACTTCAACGGAGCCATCAACACTGAACATTGCTCTCAACGGGAGATCGATAATTATTTGAACAGTCCCCGATTTACCTAGTTATTCAAGTTTTCATTATCTATTCTGTCAATTTCATGGACTTAGCAACATTTGCCTTATTGAATTGATTAAAAGATAGGTTCGCTGTCATTGTTACACCATGTACTTCACATGTTCTAGCCTTTTGTATTCAGTGGCTTTTTCAGTTATTCATTCTTTCCATATGTAAGCAGTGGGAATATGTTATGAAACATGTCTTTTTTATTTCTTACTAGAAAACTTCGGAAATGTCCTCTTGCTATTGTTTTGTCTTTTCCCTGGGTTGATTTTCATACTTATTTTGGTATCTGTAAATTATGATTAGAAGCTGTGGTTAGTGCATTTATTTACGTCCACTAGGAAAGTGAGACCCAGAAGGCTCCAGGACCTTGCCTTGGGGTACTGAGCTCTTTCTTACTGACAGGTTTTTCAACCGCCCATTACCTGGAGTATATCTGGAGGGGGTTTCGGGGGGCCAACGTCCCCGAGGCCCGGTCTGAGACCAGGCCCAAAGTGTTATCATAAAATGAATATAATGTTTTTTTCTAATTTTCTCGTTATGCATATTGCCTTATTTTATGTACAGTCGCTCCGTGTTTGTATTTGTCAAATGCCTTCACGATACATGCAGATCATATCTGCATTTTCGTTTTCTTCCAACTCATCCGTAATCCTGTCATAATATTTTAGTAACTGTGATGAGCATGATCCTCTAGCTCTAAATTCTTATTGGTTCGGGTCATGCAGGTTATGATTTTCCATAAGAGCATAACTGGCACAACTGCCATACATAGACTTTCATCATGCAATATTAAGCATTCGGATTTTTTTTTTCTTGGCTAGCTAAGTATATATATATATATATATATATATATATATATATATATATATATATATATATATATATATATATATATATATAATAGGATGCAAATGGTAGTGGAATTTTGCACTTCTTTGCAAGTCCTACAACTCAGATCCAGGTGATGTTTAAGTGGGTCTGTTTTATATTTTTTTATCCAAATTCCAGGGGATTATTGCTTAAATGATTTGTATAGCATATACAGCACACAAAAAAAATATATTTTCCGCTCTGCTTTCGTTTAGTGGGCTGATACATGTTGATCTTTCTAAAAAAAAGTTCTTTTTCATGGTCATTGTAAACAAAAAAAAAAAAACTGTGATTAATGATTCGTTTCCACAGGTGGTCATAAACTTGGATTTTGCATATGTGTAGAAATATTTGTCGTTTCTTGCAATAACCAGCATGGCTTTTTTGTGTTGCCTTTATGCTTCTTTTGTCTCACGTGAAAAGTCATGTTTCTGTTCTATCTTCGGTAATCGCTCCGCAAAAATTACTTATGTTCAGTGCAGTGAGGAATTGAATGCTCATGACTGTTTTCCTGGGCATGACTGATATTTCTCTATTTTATCACAGAAAAATATGCTGAACATCTCTTCTCGTACACTATGCCTTTTTTTTTTTTTACCTTTGAATTTATACTGGTTAGGACTTCTGCAAAGTTATAATCAGAGTATATTGTATTTATAATAATCTCTGATTAGTTACACATTGTTCGTGAAAATCGTTTCTAGTGTATTATTTCTAGTGGGTTTTGTTATCTGTTGGCTCAGAGAAAACTGTTCATAGAGCCACATTAGCTCTAAGGTGTGTATCTGCTGAGCTAATGTACAACTAGGAAATATTTCTAATACAACGCTGGGATTTACCATCTTCCATTTCATATCTGGGAGGTTGAAATCTCCGGGGAGACTAATATTTAGTGGGAAATTTCATGATTTTCAAGGCAGGACTATCTTCCTTTTATGTATACCGCCAATTAATCAGCTATTGCTGATTGGTGGAATGATGAGGTAAAAGAGAAAAAACAGCGTATGAGAGGTTTTACAAAGTAGATGCGATATAAGGAGGGAAGATTAAATGGGGGGAAAAAAAGAGAGGTTAAGAGAGTGTTAAAGGAATGTAAAAGGAGAGCAAATGAGAGATTGGGCGAGATATTAACAAATTTTTCTGCGAATAAGAAAATTTTTGGAATGAGATTAATAAGTTGAGAAAACCTAGGGAACGAATTGATTTGACAGTTATAAATAGGATAGGAAAATTATTAGATGGAGAGTTAGAGGTTTTGGGAAGACGGAGGGTATATTTTGAGGAACTGTTAAATATTGATGAAGGGAAGCTCTGATTTCGTGCATTGAGCAGGGAGGTATAACATCTTGTAGGAGTTAGGAAAAGCCAGTTGTGAGTGTGGGCGAAGTGCTTGAGGCAGTGTGTACAATGAAAGGGGGTAAAGCAGCTGGGATTTATGGGATAAAGATAGAAATGTTAAAAGCAAGGGAAGATATAGTGTTGGAGTGGTTGGAATTTTTAATAAATGTATGAAAGAGGGGAAGGTACCTAGGGATTGGCAGAGAGTGCATAGTTCTCTTATTTAAAGGCTAAGGGGACAAAAATATAAATTTTGAGGAATAAGCTTGAGTGTACCTGGTAAAGTGCATGGCAGGGTTAATATTAAAAGAATTAAGAGTAAGACAGTACAGGATTGCAGATGAACAAGGAGGCTTTAGGATGAGTAGGGTGTGTGTAGACCAAGTGTCTACAGTGAAACATATTGGTGAACAAAATTTAGATAAGGGTAAAGAGGTTTTTGTGGCATATATGGATTTGTTAAAGGCGTATAATAAGGTGAACTAAGGGAGGGGGCAATGTGGCAGATTTTACATAAGTATGGAAAAAAAGTATTGAAGCGTTTTTAGGAGGATTGTGAGGTTCAGGTTAGAATATGTAGGAGGGAGATTATTTCCCAGTAAAAGTAGGCCTTAGTCAGGGATGTGTGGTCACAATGGTTGTTCAATATATTTATAGATGGGGTTATAAGAAAAGTGAGTGCTCGGGTGTTGGAGAGAGGTGTGGGATTAAAAGATAAAGAATCTAACACAAAGTGGGAGTTGTTACAGTTGCTTTTTGCTGATGATACTCTGCTTTTGGGAAATTCTGAAGAGAAGTTGCAGAGGCTGGTGGACAACTTTGGTAGGGCATGTAAAAGAAGGAAATTAAAAGTGAACATAGGAAAGAGCAGATGACGAGGATAAAAAAATTAGGTAAAGAAAGATTGGATATCACATTGAAGGGGTATAGTATGGATGAAGTGAATGAATTCAGATATTTGGAAGTGGACTTGTCAGCAGATGGGTCTATGAAAGAAGAGATGAATCACAGAATTTATATGCGAAACAAGGCGACTAGTGCTCTGAGTCTGTGGAGACAAAGAACGTTATCCATGGTAGCCAAGAGGGAAATTTATGAGAGTGAATGTTGCAACAAGGAGAAAGCTGGAGGGAGTGGTGATACCGTTTCTGAGGGCAATGTGTAATGTGAATATAATGCGGAGAATCCATAGTTTGGAAATTAGGAGCAGGTGCGGGGTTACTAAAAGTATTATTGAAAGGGCTGAGGGGTTGTTGAGGTGGTAAGGACATTTAATGATGGAAGAATATAGGATGACTGTAGTGGAAGTAAGGCAGTGTTAGGGTTGGCATAGGAAAGGTTGGAGGGAGAGGGGTAAAGCAAGTTTTGTGTGAAAGGAGCCTGAATTTCCAGCAAGTGTAATTGAGCATGATAGGAGCAAGTGGAGACAAATGTTTTTTATGACTTGACGTGCTGTTGGAGTGTGAGCATGATAAAATTTATGAAGGGATTCAGGGAAACAGGCACTCCGGACTTGAGTACTGGAGGTTGGAAGTACAGTGCCTGCACTCTGAAGGAGGGGTTTTATGTTGCAGTTTATAACCGTAGTGTAGACACGCCTCTGGCATGACTATGATTGAGTGAATCATGATGAAAGTATTTCTTCTTTATCGGGTCACCCTGCCTTGGTGGGAAACGGCCAGTGTTAATAAGAATTATATATATATATATATATATATATATATATATATATATATATATATATATATATATATACACGCACACACACACACAAAGCTAACAGAATTCTTGGCTTCATATCTAGAAGTATAAATAATAGAAGTCCTCAGGTTGTTCTTCAACTCTATATATCCTTGGTTAGGCTTCATTTAGACTATGCTGCTCAGTTTTGGTCACCGTATTACAGAATGGATATAAATGCTCTGGAAAACGTGCAGAGGAGGATGACAAAGATGATCCCATGTATCAGAAATCTTCCCTATGAGGATAGACTGAGGGCCCTGAATTTGCACTCTCTCGAAAGGCGTAGAATTAGGGGGGATATGATCGAGGTGTATAAATGGAAAACAGGAATAAATAAAGGGGATGTAAATAGCGTGCAGAAAATTTCCAGCCAAGACAGGACTCGCAGCAATGGTTTCAAGTTGGAAAAAATCAGATTCAGGAAGGATATTGGACAGCACTGGTTTGGTAATAGAGTTGTGGATGAGTGGAACAAACTCCCGAGTACAGTTATTCAGGCTAAAACGTTGTGTAGTTTTAAAAATAGGTTAGATAAATACATGAGTGGGTGTGGGTGGGTGTGAGTTGGACCTGAGTAGCGTGTGCTGCTGGATCTGGTGCCGTGCTCCATCCTTGAGTGGAGGTGACCAGACTGTCCGGGTCATTGGGCTAATCCGGGGAGGGACATGGACCTGCTCTGCAAGGGTCAGTAGGCTTGTTGCAGTGTTCCTTCTTTCCTATGTTCTTTATATATATATAAATATATATATATATATATATATATATATATATATATATATATATATATATATATAATCTCGTGCCCATTAGGTAAAATTAGTCAAAAGATATATTTTTATTAGTCAAAAGATATATCTTCTTATTAGTCAAAAGATAATTTTTTTTCATTTATGTTAACGTAAAAATTAATGTAATTTAATTTAGCGTAATCCAAATATATTTTAGATCATTTTACAGTAATTTAATAAGCCAACACAATGAAATATATTTTGTTTTCGTTAGGTTCGGAATGATTTTTGAGGAATTATTGCATACTCAAATCTTCGCTTGCCTTATTCGGCAAAATGAGCGTTGCTATTTAAGCCAAAAAATGCAGGTTTTGCCTATTCGGTACGACATTATATATTATATATATAAACCAAGGATCACAGAGCGACTAGCTTCCTCTTCCAGAGACTCAGTGTTGCGATCCAGAGAAGAAATGCCCGGAGCATTCTAGCCACTGTCCAGCGCCGGGAAACTGGACGAAGTATTCGAGGTGTCGGCTCTGAACCATTCATCTACAAGTTATCTATGTTGTTCTACTCCCTTTTGTATTTTGGTAAATGTATTTTGTCCTTAAATAAAGTCTACATAGAATATAAGGAACAGTAGAAGACAATATTCAATATTCATCCCTGAGGATGAGGATATTTATATATATATATATATATATATATATATATATATATATATATATATATATATCTGTGTGTGTGTGTGTGTGTGTGTGTGTGTGTGTGTGTGTGTGTGTGTGTGTATGTATGTATGTATATGTGTGTAAGAGAGAATAAAAACATGTTTACTTTTTAATCATGCAAAGTGAATGACAGGTAAGTACTTACGTGGAGGTTTAGCAGTTATATATAAAGTGAGAGTAATGATGTAGTTGTATCCTTCATCTTCTCAGAGTTTACCTACCTGGAAAAAAAAGAAAACTTAATTAATTTAATGGTTTTCTTGTTTTACTTTAGTGTGTGTGTGTGTGTGTATTTGTGTTTGTGTGTATGTATGCGTGGTGTATATATATATATATATATATATATATATATATATATATATATATATATATATATATATATATATATATATACTGTATTTAATATTATACGACTGAAATGGGGGAATTTAATGCGCAGTAGGCATTGTACTGAAGCAATGAGCAGTGTACTGAGGCAGTAGGCAATGTATACGGAGGGCAATAGGGATTGTTTACTGAGGCAGTGGGTAGTGTATGCTATGGCAGTAGGCAGTGTTCTAAAACAGTAGGCAGTGAACACAAGCACAATAGGCATTGTACTGGGTCAATAAGCAGAGTACTGAGACATCAGGAAGATGTCCGAGGCAGTGGGCAGTATATTATGGCAACAGTTTACTTAGACAGTAAAATAAAATAAAATCTTAAGTTTTACTTTATTATCTATGTCCAAATACGATGAAGTAAAGCTCTAACAGAAGTCGACGGTGGTTTTCCATCATAGAACTCCCCCAACAGTTCGTGTCTCCGACATAATACATCATAGACGATGCCACGTTAGAAGTGTCCATCTCTCAGCCACGACGGTGACATCCAGACTAAGAAGTAAAACTTAGTAACTTCTTTTGAATAGAGGTGAACATATTTAATGTTGAGAGACATTACATGTAGATGGGAAAGCCAGATTAAGAAATCAGTCTTGTGATATCTTTTGATAAGAGGTGAACGTATTTAATGTTGGGAGATAATACAAGTAGATTCATCAAAATGAATGACAATCGTGAGTCTGAAAATACGTTGACAGAAAAAAATTCCGATATGGCACACAACAAAGGCTCTGAAATATCAGGCAAATAATTTCAGTCCAGTGATGATGAATTTTGTTTAAATTTTGTTTTATCGAGTGGTACATATATGGGGAAAAATAACCAGTTGTTGAAAAAAAATAATACATCTACAGTTAAAAAAAAAATTGCGAGAACAGTTTTCTGTCCAATAGCCACTTACGTTATTTACTCTAAGGTGTTCTGAAACAATCACCGCAATTTGTTTTTTCATTGAATACCTTTGTAATCATTAAAATTTACCATGAATTATATATTCAAACAAAAAATTCTCACTACACACTGATTTAAAAAAAATCGCTGAACATTGAAAATATAAAGCTCCCTTACACAGCAATATTAATAAAAAAAACATATAAAAAATTAAACATTCGCAACACATGCTTATAAAAAGTTTAAAATTTACTCTCCAAACTGCACACATAAATGTATTTCTCCCCTTCCCACCACATCAGTGTGTATACACTGAGAGGTGTATATCTCTCAGTATATATACTCAGAGGTGTGTATCTCTGTATGTACACCGAATGATGTGTATCAGCGTATATACACTGAGGGGTATCAGTGAATATACACTGAGAGGTGTGTATCAGTGTATATAAACTGAGGGGTGTGTATCTGTGAATCTGAATCAGGATGCCCTCTCTTGAGCAACTTTACCAGCAGCTAAGAGAAGAGCTCAGAGTTGCTAAGCTGGAGATACGGCGATTAACGGAAGAGAACAAGAGGATTCGCAGTAATCCTCCTGTTGTGAGTCCCCAGGTTAAGAGAGGAACTTGGTCAGTGGCCGGGCAACATGGAACTAAGCTGAGGATCAAGAAAACGATTGGAGAGGCAGAAACAACGAGAAACCAGAAGACTACCGTGGAAACTTCCAACCCATTCTCGGTGCTACCTGACGAATGTGAGTGTTCTACTGGGAATGCCACAACGAGCACCAAGGAAGCATTTGCAGACGTGAGTGAGACATCCCTAGAAACCCCAACGAAGACCATCGAGAACGTCTTGACGAATTCTACAAGTGGTGTAATGCTACCTGGCGAATGTGAGTCGACTACTGGGAGCATCACGACGGACGACGCCAAGGAAGGTAAAAACATTGTTGTTGTTGGGGATAGCCAGATTAGGTACATGGATAGGGCATTCTGCTTGAAGGATAGGAGTAGGAGGCAGAGAGTGTGTTTTCCTGGGGCTGGGATGAAGGATATTGTTAGCCGTCTGGATGACATCATGAGAGGAAATGGGAGCAATCCTATTATCTGTCTCGGTGCTGGAGGCAACGATGTTGGCAGACGTATGAGTGGGGACCTGATTAGCAGGTATAGGTCAGCAATAGAGATAATTAGGAGGAAGGGTGGGAAACCTGTCATATGTGGCATTTTGCCAAAGAGAGGAGTTGGAAATGAATGGTTGTCCAGAGCAATTGGTGTCAATTGCTGGCTGGACAAATACTGTAAGGAAAATGCGGTAACATTCATTGACAACTGGGACCTCTTCTATGGCAGAAATGACATGTATGCCAGGGATGGGGTTCACTTATCTAGGTGTGGGGTAGGAGCACTGGCCAACGCAGTGGAGGGTGCTGTTAGGTCTTTAAAATAGGAATAGTTAGTGGTATGGGTTTTGGCGGGATAACAGTGAAGTCGCAGTGTAGTACTAGGAGAACTAGTAATAGGCAAAATGAGGTGGATATTGGAAAGCCAGTGGCACTAATTGTCAAGGACAGTAATAGGTTTAGTGGAATAACAGAAAGGAGCAGGAAGGGTAAAGAGAGAGGAGGGTCTTTAAATATATATTACACAAACAGTCGCAGTGCTAGGAATAAGATGGACGAGTTGAGACTAGTTGCTAGTGCAGGTAACATTGATGTATTTGCCTTAACTGAGACGTGGTTTAATTCAAAAAGTTGGGACATGCCTGCGGAATGTCACATTCAGGGTTTTAAATTGTTCCAAGTAGATAGAAGTGTCTGGAAGGGGGGTGGGGTGGCATTGTATGTCCGAGATCGCTTGAACTGTTGCATAAAAGCGGGTATTAAGTCTGAAGTAACACATACAGAGTCTGGATAGAATTTTCAGAAGGGCATGAAAAATTAATTTTAGGTGTGATATACCGTCCCCCAAACTTAGATAGTGACCAGGGGAGACTACTATGGGAGGAAATTATTTGGGCCACAAGACACGATAATGCAGTAATTCTAGGAGACTTTAACTTTAGTCATATTGATTGGAATTTCTTGACTGGGAATTTAGAATCATACGACTTCTTAGAAGTAGTTCAGGATTGTTTTTTGAAGCAGTTTGTGACAGAACCTACAAGGGGTAATAACCTGCTTGACTTAGTTCTGGCAAACAATGAATCCCTTGTTAATAATTTAGAAAGTTTCGGAGGAACTGGGTGCTAGCGACCACAAATCAATTACATTTAGCATTGAATGGAAGTATGATAGCAGGGATAACTCAGCAACAGTCCCAGATTTTCGCTTAGCAGATTACGATGGGCGTAGAGAACACTTATCATCTGTTGACTGGGGTAACGAAGAGAGCTATCAATATGACAGTTTTCTGAACACTATACACGAGGCTCAAAGAACGTTTATCCCGTATAAAGAAATTAGATCAAATAGAAATGACCCATAATGGATGAATAATAGGCTGAAATATCTAGTAGGGCATAAGAAAGGAATTTATAGGAGTATCAAAAGAAGTGAGGGTCATCTTATGAAACAGTATATTGACATTAAGAGGGACATTAAAAAGGGGATAAGAAAAGTTACAGGCACTTCTATGCTCGTTCAGGCGGACCACAAGATCTCTACTTGTCTCGCCTACATATTTCTTGGGACAGAATCCACGGGAGATGGTATAGACGCCCACCTCAAACACTCAGGTGACCTTCTTTTTCTAACTTCCAACCTGAATGTTAAAAACGAAAGCATGGCTTGCTTTGATGTCACAGCCCTCTTTACCAACGTTCCTACTGACTCTGCAATAAACATTCTGAGACAGAGGCTTACTAAGAACCACGCTCTCCCTTAACCTCTCCTTGATTTCATCAGTCTAGTGAATCTCTGTGTTAATTTCAGCTTCAGGTATCAGGACAACTGTTACAAACAGTGCTTTGGGATGACATGGAAAACCTAAAGACAGAGAAATTTAGCACCCTCATTCCAAACACCGTTACCTGAATAACAAAAAAGGCACAATACCGTGACTGGAACGATACACAAATAACCCGCACATAGAAGAGAGGAGCTTACGACTACGTTTCGGTCCGACTTGGACCATTTACAAAGTCACACTAACCAGAAGTGGAGCAGGACGGGTATATATAGGCAGGAAGAGGTAGTGGTGGTAGTGGTAGTAGTAGAAGTAGAAGTAGTAGTAGTAGTAGTAGAAGCAGTAGTAGTAGAAGTAGTAGTAGAAGTGGTAGTAGTGGGGAATTAAGGAGGAGGAGCCAGTCAAATACAAAGAAAGGGGAGCACTGCAAGGGAGCTAGGTGCCCACAGAGGGAGAGCAAGTGCACAGAGGTGGGGGGAAGGGGAAGTGATGAAAAAAAAAATGGTCCAAGTCGGACCGAAACGTCGTCGTAAGCTCCTCTCTATGTGCGGGTTATTTGTGTACCGTTACCTGGATAAGATACGTTGATTTTCTATCCGAGATGTCTCAATATCCAGTCCATTCTCAACAACATCAATGCAGCCGAACCATCAATAAAGTTTACACTTGAACTCGAAAAGGATGGCAAACTTCCTTTCCTCGACGTCCTCCTGTGCAGATCTCCCGACAGTGACAAACTTCTTCAAAGTGTATAGGAAAACCTGCGAACAAGGATGATCTTAAACACTTCTATTCACACCATGACACCCGCACTAAAAGAGGAGTCCTCACTGGCTTCCTCTTGAGAGCTCTTCGCATCTCTAGCCCTTGTTTTCTTGAATAAGAATGTATTTACAAGACAAGCCTTTACACGTCTTCAGTTTCCATCTCTCTTCATCCGAGATTGCAGACTCAAGGCATAAGCTATCCTCAACAAACTGCCCATGGAACAGCCCTCTAAGCAGTTCATAATGCTCCCATGTGGTGATGTTGCCACAAATACTTGCCGGGTACTTGCTATGAGTAACACCAACGTTTCCACCATAAACACATCTATCAAAGACCTCACTACGAAACGCAGCCCCACACCTCTAACTTCCACAGCAGGCGTCTAAACCACACCCTGTGAATTCTGTCCCAAGAAATATGTAGGCGAGACAGGTAGAAATCTTGCGGTCAGCCTGAACGAGCATCGAAGTGCCTGTAACTGAGACGATTAAAGGTATGCCTGTGTCCTCCACAGAGAGACTACGGGGCATTTGATGAACTGGAATGAGGCACAACTCGTTCACACCGAATCAAACCTCAGACGCCGACGGTGTCTAGAAGCCTCACTAATCGCCGTCACCGACACAATAAAACGTAACACTGGACACCACAAAATTTCTAAAACATTAGCATATGTGATACTCAAGCAGGCTAAGCATCACCAACCCAACAACACAGGAGTCACATGATTTCATCGTCTACCCGTCCTTATCCCAACATGGCATTCTTCAGGTCACCATGCGTCACTCACACCTCACTCTCCGCCTATATATATAATGTCTTTCTACCTTTGTATGTTAGAAGTGATCGAGGTCCCAGGACCGAAACGTTTTCTAATAAATATGTCATAGTGTTTGCTTACGTGTCTTTCTAAACAATCAGTGTATATACACTGAGGGGTATCAGTGTATATACACTGAGGGTATCAGTGTATATACACTGATGGGTATCAGTGTACATACACTGAGGGGTGTGTATCAGTGTACATACACTGAGGGGTGTGTATCAGTGTACATACACTGAGGGGTGTGTATCAGTGTACATACACTGAGGGGTGTGTATCAGTGTACATACACTGAGGGGTGTGTATCAGTGTACATACACTGAGGGGTGTGTATCAGTGTACATACACTGAGGGGTGTGTATCAGTGTACATACACTGAGGGGTGTGTATCAGTGTACATACACTGAGGGGTGTGTATCAGTGTACATACACTGAAGGGTGTGTATCAGTGTACATACACTGAGGGGTGTGTATCAGTGTACATACACTGAGGGGTGTGTATCAGTGTATATACATCTGGAGATATATATACAATTCCCAATATACATTCACTGGAGTTTGCTTAAATCCACATTCGAGGGATAAAAGTATTATTGATAGCAGTGAACAAGTGTACTGCAGTCTTTCTACTGACCCTCACAAAATTGATAGACTAACGCTAACAAACACACTTCCCTTCAAATCCCTCCACCCTTTTCCCCTCACTTGATCTCCCCTTCAAATTTATCCTCCAATTTTTCCCGCCCCTTCAAGCTAAATCTACTAGTCAACCCCCCCTTCAAACTTATCTCCCACCCCGTCAATCCTCTCTTCAAACACATCCCCGAGTCGATCCCTATACTTCAAACCTTTGAGTTGAAACACAGATGAGTCACAGATGTTAAAAATAATTTTTTTCTTTGTTAGATTAGTCAAAAAGTGGAAAGACCTGGAGAAAGTAGTAGAGGCTGAATCCATACATAGCTTAAAGAAATGGTACGATAAGACTCGAAGCCTTATTCGTCGGTTGGCTCGATAGTGGAATGACTTTGGTAAGCCAGTAGTGGAGGCAAGCCTAATACACAGTTTCAAGAGTTGAGACGGTAAGACTCAAGAGGCCAGAAATCAGTGATGTTAATGAAAGCGGCGTAGAGGACAGAGCCAGGAGCCAAGTCTCGAACCCCCGCAAGCAAAACTCGGATAGTACAACTCGGCGAATACACACAAAAAAAAAATCACGAAAAAATGCGCACACACACACACACACACACACACACACACACACACACACACACACACACACACACACACACGAACAAATACAAATACACACACGAAAAAATGCAAATATACACACGAAAAAAGACAAATACGCACGCACGCGCACAAACACACACACACACACACACACACACACACACACACACACATATATATACATGCATCAAAGATATGTATATTATTCACTCTGTGTACCCTAACGTGCACCGCAAAAATCGCGAGCCATGTCACACCTCTGTAAACTCTTCAGAGTTCCAGCAAAATGATAGAGCAAAGTAATCTGCATAAAATTCTACGGCGTTTCAAAATTTCACGATTGTTGTCATGAAGTTGGATGCGATTTTTTATAATCAGAGTGGGAGAAACAGTATGTATATTTAGGTTTTCGTTGTTTGTGTTGTAGTTGTTCTTGTTATTGTTCTCGTTGTTCTTGTCATTGTTGTTCATGGTGGTGGTTGCTGGTGGTGGCAGTTGGTGTTTGGTGGCGGTCAGAGGTGGAGTTTGGTGGTAATAGCGGTGGTGGTGAATCTGGTATGATGATGGGTGGTGGTGGTGGTGGTGATGAAGATGGTATTGATGACGGTGGAGGTGTAGGTAGTGGTAATGGTTATGTTAAAAGTAGGGGTGGTAGAGCATGCCGATGCTGCTATTGATTATATATGATTTTGTGTGTGTGTGTTGAGGATTGTGCTGCTGATGAAGCACCTGGCGAGGCAATGAACACATGTACATACAAATAAGGACATTTTAAGAGAAAGTGTTTCAGCCCATGAAACAAAATATATAGGAAAGGTAGGAGGTGAAGTATAATGAAATATCCTGTCAGGTTTAAAGAAATGTCAAGTTAAGCCTCATGGAAGCGAGGTCACTTGATTGCTGTTTTGAGATGTGGGCGTAGCGAGGCATGGTAAAGGATCTTGTGGATTAAGTGGGGGCTGATACTTGCTTTCTGTTTATGTGTCAGATTATTTAGGTATGGCAATGGGTAGCTCACTTAGCATAGATGTTATGGTACGTCAGTGTCATTATTTTTTTTTATATTCATAACCTTAACTAAATCAACACGTTCAAACCTACCATCACTCTGACTTTAGAACTGGAAAAAGACGGGCACCTCACATTCTCCGAAGTTCTTTTCTGCAGAACACCAGGCAATGACACTCAAAGTTTACAGGCACCCTACCAATAAAGACGACCAGTTGCATTTTTACTCACACTATGATGCACATATGAAGATAGTAATTGGTCTTTTCCTGAGAGCCCTTCGCCTCACACGCCTACACTTTTACACCTTTTTCGTTCGAGGCTGCAGACGCAGAATCCAGTTCTTCCTAAATGCCATATCTGCAGTGCACACCAAGAAGAGATGATTGGTTCTCCCATGGGTGACGTAACCGATAACGAAATGGTCTTTCCAGTAATGGCGTCAACGTGGCAACCATCGTCTCCACGTCCGTAAGAGATCTCACTAGAAAGAGACCTACCGCACCCTCCCCACTTCCTCCAGTATCTACCTCCGGTGTTTCTCTCCCATGTAGACACCGTGACAAATAAGTAAAAAGTACGAAGGGACTACTGGTAGAAGCTTATTAACAAGAATGAATGAACACAGATATGCTTATGTGATCCACAGCCACACGCACACACTTGATGAACTGGTACAAAGCTCAACTCTTCATCAGTGAACAGATCTAAATAGACGACGTTGTTCAGAAGCATCCCTGATAACGACTACAGATACAATGCTTCAGAATACAAAAAAAAAAGAAGTTAAAACACCACTAGCACCTTCTGCTTACATCTATGTTTTCTTCACATGTATAACAGTACTCAATGTCCCAGGACCAAAGTGTGTCCGCATTTAAAAAAAGTTCAGAATGTTTGGCTTATCCTCGGTTACTTAGTATAATATACAGGGTTTCAATCTAGGCATTTTTCTTTGTAACTTGATACGAAATGAACATAATTTTGTCAATCTTGCATGAATGTTACTTTTGTTTACTGGATACCTTAAAAGTTAATTACATCATTGTAATTTGAGTCACGAATATTTTAAATTATTTTTTTAATACATTAAGAATTTTTTTTAACAATATCCATCTTTTTCGTCAGAAAAATTCCAGGATAATTATCACTAAAATCATGGGGAAGCGCCAAACCCAAATGTTCACACAGCGCCTAGGGAATGGTAGACAATCAGGTTTGATCCAAGGAAGAAGAAGGTGGCTCTAATTTAATGGATCAAGATCGCCCTTGACAAGCATCAAGGACTTTTCTTCCCCTGAAGGAGAGAAAAACTTTAGATACATTTGTTGCAATATTTAGGCGATTATTTGCCATCAGAAATAATTATGGTCGTGTAATAATTACATTGATGTGGTAGTAATTACCTAGGGTTTTCTTGTTCTAAATTACAACTGGTTTAATTTTTTTTTCATTTTGAGTTTAGGTGAATAATCGTCCAGAAATTTTTATACTTTCATCAATTCTGTAACAATGCCCCAAACTCGAAACCAAATCTAATTAGGTCTAATTAATGCTAATTTAATAGGTAAACTAGTATAACTAATAGTTTAATGAAAGCTTAACGACCGTTCACCAAACAGTAGTTTAACGATTGTTTAATGATAGCTGTACCAATGATTAACTAGTATTAGTTTAACCAATGATTGTTTAATTATAGTTTAATCTATGCTAGTTCATCCAATACTTGGTAGGAAAATGCTAGATAATGATGATCATAATGATCATGAACATTATGATGAGTGTGATTACATAATAATGGCAATGGTAATAGTGACGGTGCTTACGATAAATTATGTTAATAATGATAGCAGTACAAAATATAATAATAATAATAATAATAATAATAATAATAATAATAATAATAATAATAATAATTATTATTATTATTATTATTATTGAGGCTGCTGTTGAAGATTATGAAGAAAATTATTATATTAGTAATGGAAACAGTCATTGACGATGATCGCTGTGATGATGATGATGATGATGATAGCGACAAGACGACGATGAAAATGATGATGATTATGATGACTGAAAAAAAATGCAGGTAGTAAGTGCCTTGATGCTGGTGCTGGTCTAAGGAACTGAGCTGCCTTTTTCTTCAATGAATCAAACCCAATTACTTCCTATTTCTCCATATTCTTGCGAGAAGAAGATTATGAAGCTGCTGCTTCTGAAGTTGACATGTCCCACAGACTGTTTGGTCTGATGTTTACCCCCAAATCCTTGACTTTTACTGATATTCGTAGCATCTCAATTCCGAGCTACCTAACTCTTCTTCCCATCTACGGGACTATATTTGTTAAGACCGAACTCAAGCTGACCACACCAAGTGTAAAGGAAGCCTGTCTTTCTCCTCTCTCGTTCTCATCATTCTCGTTTATTTCTCACTAGCAGTCTGAGACACATGCAACGTAGTACGGTGCTGGTGATTATTTACATTCACTACAAAGAGTAATTGTTTCAGTGCTGATCTTCGAGGCTCCCCATTGGTAACTCCTGTCCATTCTGATATATCTCTTTAGTGATTTTTTTCAGTTTTGTCTTTCAGGTACTCATTTATCACCTAGAGTACCTAACGTTTGTTCCTGTGTTGTGTGTTAGTGTGGTTCATGCATGGTTTATGGAGTACTGTGTCCTTCCTTCACCTTCTTTTCCATCACTCACTCACTTTGTTCTCTCATCCTTCTTTCCCCTGAGCCTGCTATCCCTTCCTATCTTGAAGCTCTCCTCCTTACTTTATACCAATCTCTCTCTCTCTCTCTCTCTCTTCCGTGCTACTGCTTCATATCATTTCTTTCTTACATTCTCTCCTCCAAATATCCTTTTCTCACTCTCTCTTCTATTTGTCCTCTATCTTTATTTTCTTTACCTTTCCTTTATCCTTTTCCTAACATCTATAATTTTTTCTCATATCCCTTCCACTTTCTTTCCTTCCCTCCAATCTCCTCGCTTTCCTCCACTTCATCAGTCCACTCCCCCCCATCCTTTCACTCCTTTTATATCCTTCCATTTCTTCTCCTTCCCTGCACTTCTTCTCTATCCTTACACCCTTGCATCCCTCCACTCAACTTCATCCCTCCACTCTATTAACTCTCCAACCTCCACTCCTTTATCACTCACTCCCTCTTCTATCCCTCCACTCCTCCTCCCTAGCCTCCACTTCTCCATCTCTCTACTCTCCCTCCCTCCCTCTCCATCTAGCTAAGTCTCTCCAGTAAAACTCTGCAACAAAAATTCAATCTGGGCTCGTGCAAGATAATGACCAATTCAACGTCCTAACAACCTACCTCTTATGTGTTTCCCATCACACAACCCCGCCCACTTACCTCCGCCCACTTACCCCCGCCCACTTACCCCCCGCCCACATACCCTGTCCAACCCCGCCCACTTACCTCCGCCCACTTACAACGCTACCGCCACTTATCAAGCCCACAGCCACTTACCTTGTCCACCTTCATTTACTCTCCCCATCGCCACTTAGCCCCTGCCTACAGCCACTTATATTGTCCACCGTCGTTTACCCGGCCTGCCGCCACTTACCTTGACAACCGCCACTTTCCCCGCCCACTGCCACTTAACTTGCCTACTGCAATTACCCTATCCACCGCCACTTACCACACCCAAAGTCACTTAGCAGCTCCACCTTCACATTCCCCGCTCACAATCACTTAATACGCTGACTTTCACTTATTTTACCCACCCACCACCACTTAATATGCCCCCTTCACTTACATCACATTTGGCATCACATTTGACAAGTGCGATCATGGTGTAATAGCACACAAAATGCGTGCTAAAGGGATAACTGGTAAAGTAGGCAGATGGACCTTCAACTTTCTAACCAATCGAACAAAAGGAGTAGTGGTAAACACAGTTACACCTGAAGCTGCCATAGTGAAGAGCTCTGTTCCGTATGGCACAGTACTTGCCCCTATCTTGTTCCTCATTCTCATATCAGATATAGAGATGTAAACCATAACACTGTATCATCCTTTGCAGACGATACTAGGATCTGCATGAGAGTGTCATCCATTGAGGACACGGCAAATCTCCAAGAAGATACAAATCAAGTTTTCCATTGGGCAACGGAGAACAAATGATGTTCAATGAAGACAAATTCCAAATACTCCATTATGGAAGACTGGAGGAAATAATAGGTAGGAATGAGTATACGACAAACTCTAATCACACAATAGAAGGACCTGGGTGTGATAATGTCCGAAGATCTCACCTTCAAGGACTACAACAATGCCACTATCATATCTGAGAGGAAACTGAAAGGATGGATAATGAGAACATTCAAGACAAGAGATGCCAGGCCAATGATGATCCTTTATAAATCACTTGTTCTCTCTAGGCTGGAATACTGCTGTACATATACATCCCTGCTCAAGGTAGGTGAAGTTGCAGATCTGGAGAATTTACAGAGAACCTTTACTGCACGTACAAGTTCCATCAAACACCTTAACTATGTTGGACTGCGTGCGGCCAGCAGTAACAGCCTCGTTGATCAAGCTCTGATCCACCAGAAGGCCTGGCCATGGACCGGGCCGCGGGAGCGTTGATCCCCGCGGCCCACCACCACTTAATATGCCCACCTTCACTTACACCACCCACCTACCACCACTTAATATGGCCATCTTCACTTACACCACCCATCTACCACCACTTAAAATGGCCATCTTCACTTACACCACCTACCCATCACCACATAATATGCCTACCTTCACTTACACCACCCACCCATCACTACTTAATATGACCACCTTCACTTACAACACCCACCCATCACTACTTAATATGACCACCTTCACTTACAGTACCCACCCATCACCACATAATATGCCCACCTTCACTTACACCACCCACCCATCACTACTTAATATGACCACCTTCACTTACAACACCCACCCATCACTACTTAATATGACCACCTTCACTTACAGTACCCACCCATCACTACTTAATATTCCCACCTTCACTTACAACACCCACCCATCACTACTTAATATGACCACCTTCACTTACAGTACCCACCTACCACCACTTAATATGGCCATCTTCACTTACAACACCCACCCATCACTACTTAATATGACCACCTTCACTTACAGTACCCACCTACCACCACTTAATATGGCCATCTTCACTTACAACACCCACCCACCACCACCCACCTCCAATTTTCACGTCTTGTATCAGTAGTAATACCCACTTATCCATCCATTCCCTTCTTCCAATCTTCCTCTCCTCTCTCTCACTACCCACACCCTCCTATCCCCTACCATTTCCTCTCTCACAGTACTTAATCCACTCCCCCTGTCCTTGTTCCCCTTTCCCCTTCCTGTATTCATCTTCTTCCCTCCCCTCTTCATGCTCTCATTCCCCTACACCTTCCCCTCCTTCCTCCTCCCCCTCTACCTACCTTCCCCTCCCTTCAATTTTCCCTTCCCATCCCTCTCTCCCCTCCCTCTCTCCCCCTCCCAAAAACAAAATGGTACTCATCCCAGGGCGGAACGAGATTTTATCGTCCCCTTAATGAGAGCAATTAAAGATATTTGTTTACCTGAAAGTAATAAATAAAAAAGAAATGTCTAATTGCGCGTGATATTAAAAACGGAAGGGGAGGGAGGGAGGGAGGGAGGATGAGCAAGGGAGGGATAGAGTTAAGGAAGACTGAGGGAGGAAAAGAAAATTGAGGGGGGGAAAGGAGGGAAAGGGAGATGGAGGAAGGGTGAAGGAAGGAGAATGGGAGGAATGGAAGGATTTGGAGGAGTGATGGAGGGGGAGGGAGAGATGAAGGGAAAGGTTGGAGGGAAGGGTGAGAGGGATGGGAGAAAATGTTGGAGGGAGGGATGATGGGAAAGTAGGAGGGTAGGAAGAAAGTGAAAAGGAGGGTTGGAGGGAGGGATGAAGGGAAAGGAGGGTAGGGAGGAAGAACGTGAAGGAAGATGAGCGGTGTTGGTGAAGGGTGGGAATGAGAGAGAGAGGGAGGGTAGTAGGATTGAAGGCAATATTGGAGGGAGGGGAGGGAAGGGAGGGAGGGAAACAAAGAGGTTAGGAAATGCAGATTGAAGAGTGGGAGGAGGGAAGTGCGGAAGAAGGGAATCATGTTATGCTCACCTCACTCACTGATCCACGTCATGTTACGCTCACCTCACTGATCCACGTCATGTCATGCTCACCTCACTCACTGATCCACATCATGTCATGCTCACCTCACTCACTGATCCACGTCATGTCATGCTCATCTCACTCACTGATCCACGTCATGTCATGCTCACCTCACTCACTGATCCACGTCATGTCATGTTCATCTCACTCACTGATCCACGTCATGTCATGCTCACCTCACTGATCCACGTCATGTCATGCTCATCTCACTCACTGATCCCCGTCATGTCATGCTCACCTCACTCACTGATCCACGTCATGTCATGCTCATCTCACTCACTGATCCACGTCATGTCATGCTCACCTCACTGATCCACGTCATGTCATGCTTATCTCACTCACTGATCCACGTCATGCTCACCTCACTCACTGATCCACGTCATGTCATGCTCACCTCACTCACTGATCCACGTCATGTCATGCTCACCTCACTGATCCACGTCGTCATGCTCATCTCACTCACTGATCCACGTCATGTCATGCTTATCTCGCTCACTGATCCACGTCATGTCATGCTCACCTCACTCACTGATCCACGTCATGTCATGCTCACCTCACTGATCCACGTCGTCATGCTCATCTCACTCACTGATCCACGTCATGTCATGCTCACCTCACTAAGTCACCTGGACAGTCTGGTCAACATTAAACACTAATAACAAGGATTATCAACCAACGTCGCGCTTTATGTACATTAATGTGAATACTATATTATGTATGTCAGCAGTAATGTTACTAATGTTTGCTACTACACAAAGATAACGTGCAGACATCAACAACACAGACATCAACAACACAGACATCAACAACACAGACATCAACAACACAGACATCAACAACACAGACATCAACAACACAGACATCAACAACACAGACATCAACAACACAGACATCAACAACACAGACATCAACAACACAGACAACAACACAGACATCAACAACACAGACATCAACAACACAGACAACAACAACACAGACATCAACAACACAGACATCAACAACACAGACATCAACAACACAGACATCAACAACACAGACATCAGCAACACAGACAACAGCAACACAGACATCAGCAACACAGACAACAACAACACAGACAACAGCAACACAGACAACAACAACACAGACAACAGCAACACAGACATCAACAACACAGACATCAACAACACAGACATCAACAACACAGACATCAACAACACAGACATCAGCAACACAGACATCAACAACACAGACATCAGCAACACAGACAACAGCAACACAGACAACAGCAACACAGACATCAACAACACAGACATCAACAACACAGACATCAGCAACACAGACAACAACAACACAGACATCAGCAACACAGACAACAGCATCACAGACAACAGCAACACAGACATCAACAACACAGACATCAGCAACACAGACAACAACACAGACATCAGCAACACAGACAACAACAACACAGACATCAGCAACACAGACAACAGCAACACAGACAACAACACAGACATCAAAAACACAGACAACACAGACATCAACAATACAGACATCAACAACACAGACAGCATCATAGACAACACAGACAACAACAACACAGACAATACAGACATCAACACAGACATCAACAACACAGATATTAACAAAACAGACAACACAGACATCAACAATACAGACATCAACAACACAGACAGCAACATAGACAACACAGACAACAACAACACAGACAATACAGACAACAACACAGACATCAACAACACAGACATCAACACAGACATCACCAACACAGACATCACCAACACAGATATCACCAACACAGACATCAATAACACAGACATCAATACAGACATAATCACAGACACCACCAACACAGACATCAACAACACAGACATCAACAACACAGACATCAACAACACAGACATCACCAACACAGACATCACCAACACAGACATCACCAACACAGACATCACCAACACAGACATCACCAACACAGACATCACCAACACAGACATCAATAACACAGACATCAATACAGACATAATCACAGACACCACCAACACAGACATCACCAACACAGACATCACCAACACAGACACCACCAACACAGACATCACCAACACAGACATCACCAACACAGACATCACCAACACAGACATCACCAACACAGACATCACCAACACAGACATCACCAACACAGACATCAAAAACACAGATATGATAACCCCAGACTACATAACATCGCCAAAAGAGAAAATCTAAATCTCTCTTAAGCCATGAGAGTCAGGACTATAGACATTATTCAGTAAATTATATAAAAAAGAGCTTCTGTATACCTTAATTTCCCAGCCTCTCTTTCACACTTCCGCGCACTCATCTATTCACTCTTCCTACCTTCCTCACTCTATTAGTCTGGGAAAGTCCAGTGCTTGCTCTCTCTCTCTCTCTCTCTCTCTCTCTCTCTCTCTCTCTCTCTCTCTCTCTCTCTCTCTCTCTCTCTCTCTCTCGCTCTCTCTCTCTCTAACTCTTCCTCCCTCTCTATCCCTCTCTCTCACACTCCACCTTCCTAAGCCTCCATCCTCCCCCCCCTTCCCTCTCTCCCTCCCTCTCTCTCACACTGATGTTGTGTTTGGGTGGAGGCAATTTTGATAATGGCACCGACTGCCCAAATGAGAATGTATTTATACCGCCAGCGTTATGTGTTCTGTTTGGACTGACATATTTTCATTCTCAATTTTTTCTTCTCTCTCTCTCTTCTCCTCTCCTTTACCTTCCCTTTTTCCTTATTACCCTCCTCTCTCTCTCTGTCTCTCTCTCTCTGCGTCTGCCTGTCTGTGTCTGTGTCTGTCTGTCTGTCAGTGTCTGTCTGTCTCTCTCTCTCCCTGTCGGTTGTTCCTTCCTTATTCACCTCATTGCTTGTTGCTTCGTAATGGTGTGGGTAAACGAGAAGTCTGAAATAGCAGTGAGGGAGTGAGGGAATGGAATGAGTTGGAATAGATCATGGAAGAGGGTGTGGACGAGTGTATGGAAAGCAACGTGGGCTGAAGTGGAATGGAAAGCGGAACGGTGTAAGTGGGGGAATCAGAACTGGTTGAGGTTGAGATGGAACAGAAAATAATGGACGAATATGTGAAAGAGGGAAAGGAATTAATTGAAGACGAATGCAAATAGATAGTAGAAGTAGGAATTAAAGAGTATAAATGAGAAAGGAAATTGCGTGGAATGAGAAGAAACAGAATGAGATGAATGACGATTTGGAGAAAGGGGGAGTTGGGATAAAGGGAGAGAAAACGAAGGGGTTCAACGAGGTAAATAGAAGAAGGTGCATAGTGGTGAGGAAAAGGTGAATGCAAAAGAGGAAGAGAGTGGAAGGATGAGAAAATTGGACTGGAGGAGTTATGGGAAAGAGGAGTAAGGAAGCGAGCGAGGGGGTAGTAAGAGGGAGGGGTAGAATGGAAGAGTTAAGGAATGGGGAGTACTGGAAAAGGGAAATGGGAGAGCTAAGGGATGGGAAGTGACGGCAGAGAGCGAGAAACGCCTTCGAACAAAACGTTTTGGAAAGCAACACATCGCAACAACAACACAGAGCGGAAGCAGCATAGTGTGAGAGAAACATAGTGTAAGAGCAACCAAGTGTTGAGAACAACATTTCGTGAAAACAGTTTAATGTGAAAGAAGCATATTAAGAGGGCAACATATAGTGGAAGCAATCGTGACCATTTCCCACTAGTTGCCTTCATTTGCTGCCGTCTGACCACAACAAGACTAGTATTGGTGGTGTGTTGTAGGGAGACGAAGGACAGGGGGGGATTCCAGCTGGCTCGAAGGCTCCAACTGTAAAATGGTGATCACACCATGAGATGTGATGGGCAACCATCGCTGACAAGGTCTAATCTATTTATATACAATTTATACATATTAACGAGGAATATATAATCCACTCGACAAAATTCGCTTTTGACATCGAATGTCACTCCCGACATTCGAGAAGAAATTTCAAACTTGAAAAAAAAATTATTTTCAACATTTCCAAACAAAAAAAAAAAAAGACAAATCAACAATTAAAGCATCATATTAAAAATTTAAAGAAAAAATAACTTTCAACAATCAGAATGTAACTTTCAATCGAGAGCGTGATAAGATTTATTAAACAATTGGAGGAAAAGCTCAAATTTCCCGGCCGTAAGTTCGTTCTCGCCAGACTCGGTGTAATAAAATAACCTTAAGCCTGTTAGCGTCGTAATTAAAGTAATTAGTTACTTGATTAAACGAATGATGAACTGCGGGGTTAATTAAATTTTGTGGTTTGTGTGACGTGTGGATGTTTGAGGGAATATGTACACCGGTGTCAGGTAGGATACAGGTGCGTGTGACTGCTCACTCATTGGCTCACACACACGCAAGCAGCCAATGTTATGAGAGTTTTAAAATGAGAAGAGAGACAGTGGACGTCAAATTATGGACATAATAAGAGAAAGATTAGAACACTTGAAAGGAGGACTTTCACAAGGAACACCACCACGCATTCTGAGATGGATAAGTCATACCTTGCTAACCTAAGACAATTCTGAGTTAATGATAGAAATTTGAGGAAACAGATAAGGGCGGTAGACTACATATTCCTAGACTCCCAGAAAGCTTTTGACGCTGCCACACACGAGATTAATTAGTAAAATGGAGAAGCTGTCTTGAGTGAAAGAGGGGGACTTCCAAGCAATAAGGAAATACCTGGAGGAAGATTCAAAAGGAAGGAGGAAGTTTTAAGATGGGAAAAGTAACATGTGGAATCCATAAATTTTCACTCCATGAATCTATAATATTGCTAATACACGTGACAGATCTTACAGAGATGTGTTTCTCTTGATGGTTTGCAGGCAACACCAAGCTGATGAAAGATAGTTTCAGGAGGAAATGGATTACTGCATGAATATTCAAGCAACTGGCTATTAGGGATCAAACTAATAAGTTCAAAATAATGAAGATGAAAGCCAGGGACACGAAACAGACCTGAGGCAACATCACACCGAACTTCCGACGTTCACATAAGCTAGTCGTTATGGGTAGTTTGTGTAATGACAGTAAAACCTGCCTTCTGGAACCTTAAGAAAAACTCATTAAGGACATTGTACACAAGGAACATAAAATCAATACTCAATTTTGCACCACCAGCATGGATCCCTTGCTTGCTCATACATGTAAAGAATCTTGGTAAAAGTATAGAGGCTTGCCACGAGATTAATCTCGGAGCTTAAATGCATGAGCTACCAGCAAAGACCAGGAGAATTGAATTTCATATCATATCACCTTAGGAAAGGAGAATCAGAGGAGATATGATAACGATGTCCAAGATGCTCAGTGATATTAAGGAGGTTCGCAGTGAAAGTGTTTAACATGCGAGGGACTAGAACGAGGAGATGCAGAAGAAATCAAAATATACAGCTGAGTCATTAGGGCATTAATGGTAATATTTTGTTTAGGCAATTTTTTTTTTTCAACAAGTCGGCCGTCTCCCACCGAGGCAGGGTGACCCCAAAAAGAAAGAAAATCCCCAAAAAGAAAATACTTTCATCATCATTCAACACTTTCACCACACTCACACATTATCACTGTTTTTGCAGAGGTGCTCAGAATACAACAGTTTAGAAGCACATACGTATAAAGATACACAACATAACCCTCCAAACTGCCAATATCCCAAACCCCTCCTTTAGAGTGCAGGTATTGTACTTCCCATTTCCAGGACTCAAGTCCGACTATATGAAAATAACCGGTTTCCCTGAATCCCTTCACTAAATATTACCCTGCTCACACTCCAGCAGATGTACAATTATGATGTACAATTGTTCCTGCCCCCTCCCATCCTTTCCCCCAGTCTGTGTCCCTTCCTCTGTCCTGTTACCCTTTACAACTCAACTTTTCCTCTTCCTCTGTCGTCCCTTCCTACTTTTAAATCCTTTTCTCCTTCCTTCATCTACCACCCATTCCTTTTCCTTTTCTCTTCTATCACCCCCACCTTCCTGTTGCCTTTGTCTGTCACGCCTGCCTCCTCCTCCCTGTCACCCCTCCCTCCTCCACCTCCTGTGTCCCACCTCCTTTCTATTTCTTTCCCCTGTCATCCTTCCCTCGTCCTCTACCTCTGTCACTTATTCCTTTTCTCCCTCGTCTGCCGCCTTTTCTCCCTCGTCTGCCGCCTCCCCTCCTCCTCCTCTCTTACCCTTCCTCCTCCCCCTTCGCCACCACATCTTATGTCAAATTTCAGCAGCGGTTAAGAGAGACAGTAAGTGTAAACTAGTAGCTGAAGAGACCCATGTGGGCCTTGTCTTCCTTGATCTTTCATTCTCTGCCTACCACAACAGCCTCCGTTGTTCACAAATGAATTATGATGAACATAAATATTAATAAAAACTCCGACAACCCTCTCTCCTCCACTCCCTTGAATCCCCCACACAGAAACCCCTCCCAGCCCCTCCTAGCAGCCCCTAATTCCAACCGCTCCTCTCAACCCCTCCTCCCAGCCTCCCCTCCTTTGGTCCTTATCTTCCCTTCCTTGCCGCCCTTCGTTCTCTCCTCCCTTCTGGCCTCTGCCTATCATGATCCTCATCTCCCCTCATCCTTTCCCCTGTCCCCATGGTCTTCATCTCTCCCCTGCCTCCCTTGCTCATCTTCCCTCTTCTACCCTGCATCCCCTGGTCCTCATCTTCCTTTCTTCCCCTACTTTACCTGGTCATAATTTTCCCTCTTCCTTCCCACCCCTGCCTCCCTTGGTTCTCAACTCTCTCCTCCTATTTCCCTGTCATCCACAATACTTATCTCCCCTCTCTGCCTTATTTGGTCATCTCTTCTCCCCTACCCTGCATTCTTGGGTCCCTGTCCTTCTACTCACCTATATCCCTTGGTCCTATTTGCTCCTCCCTTCCTCTGTTTCCGATGGTCCATCTTTTTTGTGATCTTCCATGCAAATATCAATATTATATATATATATATATATATATATATATATATATATATATATATATATATATATATATATATATATATATACTACAAGTAGTAGTTGTAAGAATAACACGTCATCTTACATGTTTGTGAGACGTCAAGAAAAGATCAGCAATCCTACCAGTGTGTAAAACGTTGAACAGATTACTGGTTCACAGTCAAACGAGGGAAAGGTAGCACCTTCCTGGATGGTTGCCTTCTGCCAACCTACTGCCTCTATATGCAGATTACATATCTTACATGTGAATGTAAATGTGTGTGCATATACATGTGCACGTTATCTTCTTAAATTCCTAACAGGTCTTGTCCTTATAGTGATTCTTTTCAATTTCTTGGGAAAGCTGGTTGGAATCCTTCCTCTGTCAGCAGTCCGTATCACAGAAAGCGTCTAAAATGTCTGAAGGGGTTGGCCCTTTTTTGTACGAGTTACTTAAAACAAACGAGACAAATTTAAAGCTCGGTTGTTTGAATGCGCGTTGAAATATTACAGATTATGAGGCAGAATTAAATGTTATGAATGAAAAGAAGCAATGTGTTGCAATACTAAACGAAACAGATTTAAAAGGGGTGGAAGAATTTCCAAAGGAAGAGAGAACTAAGGAAGAAAGGTAAAAGTGAATGGCTAACTGTGGAAAGGATGGAAGGGATGCATGTGCTTAAGTCATGAATAATGTGTATTAAGTTAAAGTTTGATCTGAAAAGTGAGGTAAAGTGTTTATGTATCTGGGAGGCCGGAGGAGCGTAGCAGAGAGATTTTTGGGAAATGTTAAGCGAATGTTTAGGGAGTTAAGAATAAAGGTAAGTTTACACTGCCAGGGGTAATTATGCATCGAAGTAGGTTTGGTAATATTCAATAATTATAGAAAAAGTGATGAATAAGTATACGGTGTATGAAGAAGAGCGCAATGACAGCATTTTGCTAGAGTATGTATTGTCAGATAAAAGGCTGGTTGCAAACTTTGTGTGTATGCTTATAGAGGAGCAACTTATGTATCAGATCACTATTGAATGGTAACCATAGTTAAGTGTAGTTAGAATTATTACTAAAGCTTATTGTGATTCTAGAACCCAAGAATTACTCAGAATCTTCCAGGCTGCACTAACAAATGCTAGGAACAGAAACAAGAACTTAGACAACAGGAATGGTAACAATTGAGTTAAACATGTCAACTCCTTTGAGATTAGTCTGGAAAGCTATAAATAAAATAACTGTAGAAAAGAGTGGCAATGTTGTTCATCCTTATCCTCTTGAAAGAGCTAATGACCACATAAATAACCGAGCCAAAATATCAAGGCATAAAAATCTCCCATCTCATCTTAGAACAAAGAAAGCGCTTCTGGAGAAAGGTTGAAATTGATTTATTTTGAACCAAAATGTTAACGAGACTATCACTTCAGTAAGTATGAGTTAGACATTGCTTACCCATGATGTCGTTAGAGCTTGAAGGTAAGTTCATGTTAACCCTTGTGTTAACAGGAACTTACGTTCCAGTGTGCCTATTCTTAAGCCTCAACAGCCTCATACATTTAGACTAACCTCCTTAACTAGTTGTCAACTTAAAAGATTTAAAAGAATAATAAGAGATTCTACTATAGATTCAGACATCAACTCTCACCTCATCTCTGGTTTTTGTGAAAGGTAAAAGTCTCACTGTATAAAAAATGAACCTCAGTACGGGTGGGGATTGAACTGGTGGCAAGTGAGTCGTAAAACTCTAAGCCCAGCGGGTAAGCCACTGTAGCCAGCTGGCCAGTGGCTTACGCGCTGGCTTCGAGTTTTACGACTCACTTGCCGCGAGTTCAATCCCCACCCGTACCGTGGTTTGTTTGCAATCGTGTCATTACGATTTCGTGAGTTTCACCGCATAAACTTCTGCTAGTTTCACCAAGTTTTTTGATAACAGAACTGTGGTAACCTACTCAATTGGATAACATTATTTGTCAAAGAGCAGTATCCTTCGTTCTCTACCAAGGTTTTTGAAGCGAGGAGTTCTCAGTCCCATGGTATTTATTGTTCTGATTAATAATCGCCTAAATGTTCTACCCACTTCACCTAAACAGATAGCTATAAGCTAAAGTGTGGCCTTTTGTGAGTAGCTGACAGTCGCGGTCAACAGCCGAGGCTCGACCTCATAACTACACTTGGTAAGTACACAAACGAGCGAACAAACGTCATGGTCTCGCTATCCATTCTTAGTTTCTAGCTTTTAAGCAGCTCCTGAGAGCTAAGGCTTCAGCTACAGCTGTTTCCACTTAGCGCAAAATATCATCAACACCAACTGCAACAATTCCGAAAAGCTTTTTTTGTTTTAGCATTAAGGTCTTTTATTATCGAGAAAGCTTTATTTAGTTCAATAATGGCTCTTAAAACGTGTAGCAAAAAAAGCCTCGACACGCGAACACAATATCCAGCACTTGTTCGAATCTAGTTTGTATTTTCTCCTGAGGTTTTCTTAAATATGAGAATGTTGTGAATGCAAAATTCTTGCTGCTGCTGCTGGTGCTCCTCCTCCTCCTCCTCCTCCTCCTCCTCCTCTTCTTCTTCTTCTTCTTTTCTACATATTCTCCTATCTACATCTTATTTTCATCCTGCTTTTCTTTCTTCTCTTTATTCCTCGTATTCCCTTTAATATTTCCAGCGTCCTTTTCCTATAATTTTTCACTTCCTCTTCATCCTTATCCTCCGCCATCTCTCCTTCCATTTAACGTTTCCTTCTCGTAGTCCTTTCTTCCTCCAGTTTCT
This sequence comes from Cherax quadricarinatus, assembly GCF_038502225.1. Lineage (NCBI taxonomy): Eukaryota > Metazoa > Arthropoda > Malacostraca > Decapoda > Parastacidae > Cherax > Cherax quadricarinatus. The sequence continues at coordinate 35,028,780 of NC_091308.1, forward strand.
CAACCTCCTCTTTCCTACTCCACTTTCTACACCACCTCTTCTTGCTCCTCCTCCACTACCTCTTCCTCTATCTCCTACTCCAACTTCTCAACCTCCCGTCTTTTCTTTCTCCCCATTCTACACTTTCCTTCTCGTCCTCTAATTATCTATAATTCAGAGAATCAACATTAACTTGGTTGCTGTATGTAGCTGGTGAGAGTCATACCTGGCGAACATTATGACGACCTTTTGTAATATGGTGAGATTAATCTCCACACACTACATTATCATGGTGAGGTTAATCTCCACCCACTTCATGATCATGGTGAGATTAATCTTCGCACACTACATTATCATGGTGAAATTAATTTCCACCCACATTATCATGGTGAGAATAATCTCCGCACACTAAATTATAGTGATACTAGTCTTCACCCACTATATTATCATGGTAAGATTAATCTCCACCCACTACATTATCATGTAAACAAATTCCTTAACCATGGCCAGTTTATTTTTTGCACTCGTCATTATCATGTTAAATTCATGTACCATGGAGAGTTTTATCTCATCCAAACACATTATAATGATAGTCTTACCACAGCGAGTTTAGTCTCCGCTCAACATGCTATCACAGCAAAAATAAAATGATATACAAATAGGTCAAGCAGCCTTAGGGGGGATCTAGTTGGAGGGTCTTCCGGGGATCAACGCCCCCGCGACCCGGTCCATGACCAGGCCTCCTGGTGGATCAGGGCCTTATCAGCGAGGCTGTTACTGCTGGCTGCACGTATTCCAGCATACGAACCACAACCCGGCTGATCCGGCACTGACTTTAGGCATCTGTCCATCTCCCTCTTCAAGACAACCAGAGGTCTATTGGTAATTCTCCTTATGGCTGGTGGGAGGCTGGTGAACAGTCTTAAGGTGAGCATGAAACTGTTGGTAGTCTGATGAGTTTTAGTCAGACTTATTATCCTTAGTGGACTCTGATACACAGGATGATGAATTATATAGTGGCAGCTGAGCCTTCTGTAGAAATTCAAGAAATTCAAGATGGCTGCCACGAAAATAGAAATATTGTTTCTTGGCAAAAGCTTGCTTTCTAATACGATTTTTTAGACGGTTCAGAACGTCTAAACGTATCCTCCTCCTCGCAAGTCATTTTTTTTTTTTTTTTGGATTTACAAATTCGTTAAGAAGAGTTGTAATAAGGCACCAATAATGTGGCTGCTGGAGTATTCTCCGTTTGCAGTTTGTAGAACTGCACGTTCATGAAATTTAATTTTTCAGTAGCACCAGCTAGTCAGGTCCAACTCACACTCACCCACACACTCATGTATTCATCTAACCTATTTTTTAAACTACACAACGTTTTAGCATTTATGATGGTACGCAGGAGTTTGTTCCACTCACCCACAACTCTTTTACCAAACCAGTGCTTTCCTATATCCTTCCTGAATCTGAATTTTTCGCCTTTCTAGAGTGCAGATTCAGGGCCCTCAGTTTATCCTCATAGGGAAAATTTCTGCAAACTCTCTGCTGCCTATTTGTCAATCATGTCTCTACCCAGGAAAAAAAATCTCGCCCTGTTCCGTGTGCCTTAAGTTTCCTCAGTAGCCTCTGATGTGGAACCCTATCGAAAGCCTTACTGAAGTCCATATACACTATCACATTCATTATCATGATCTACCTCCTCAAACACCTTGTGAAAAAAGTTAATAAATTCATAAGACAGGAACGCCCCTTTGTAAAACCGTGTTGAGATTCATTAATCAATTTATGTCTTTCAAGATGACTAAGAATTGCCTCGGCAAGTATTGATTCCATAAATTTTCCCACTATGGAGGTAAGGCTTAATGGTCTATAGTTCGAAGCTAAGGACCTATCACCTGCCTTGTAAATAGGAATTACAGTTGCCATTTTCCATTGTCTGGCACTAAGCCAGTTTGTAGTGACATGTTGAAAAGATAAGCCAAAAGCTTGCTAAGTTCCTCTTTACATTCCTTTAAAACCCTTGCAAACAATTCATCATGACCACGGGATTTGTTAGGTTTTAATTTCTCTATTTGTCTGAGAACCATGTCACTAGCTACCGCACTCGTGCAAAGTTTATTACCGTCCAGTTCTACAATTTATTTCTGGAATTTCGCTAGTATCTTCCTCAGTAAAAACTGAAAGTAAGTGTTGAATATTTCACACATTTCCTTATCAATCAGTGAACTGACCTGAGTTACTCTTGAGTCTATCTTGTCCTTAATCTTACTTCTTTATACCTGAAAGACCGTTTTGGGTTAGTCTTCGAATCCCTTGCGACTTTAGCCTCATAATCCCTCTTTGTTTTTATTCCTTTTTTTTATTTCTCTCTTTAAATGAAATACTCCAGATATCCAGGTAATATATTGATTTTTTAACTGCCCATCCCCTCTTTTGATACGCCTATGTATGCCTCTCTTTTGACCAATGAGATGTTTAGATCCATTGTTCATCCATTTGTGATCATTTTTGTTAAATATAATTTCCGTACTCGGAACAAGAGTTGTCTGGGCATGTAGAAATCTGCTCTGAAAAACGTCATATTGGCAGTCATCGCCACCTACCTGACCCATGCTCAGAACATTCCATTTCAGCCCAGCCAGTAAATTTCTGTCTCATGAAATCGGAAAAGCGGAAGTCAGGGACAGAGACTTGATTGCAGTTATTTGGGTAATTCCATGATATATTGACCCACCTAGTCACGTCAGGTCACATCAGCTTACGGAAGGAGCACGTCATCAGACCTATTAGCACAAGCTAGTCAGGTCCAACTCACAGCCACACACACCCACTCATATATTTGTCCAACGTATTTTTAAAACTGCACTACGTCTCAGCTGTTACGATTGTACTCGGGAGTTTGTTCCACTCACCCACAACCCTATTACCAAACTAGTTTTTTCCTATATCCTTCCTAAAGCTGAATTTTCCAACTTAAACCATTACTTCAAGTCCTGTCTTGGCTAGATATTTTTAGCATGCTATTTACATTCCCTTTATTTATTCCTGTTTTCCATTTCTGCACCACAGTCATATCCCCCTTCCTAATTCTATGCCTTTCCAGAGTGCAGATTCAGGGCCCTCAGTCTGTCTTGTAGGGAAGATTTCAGATACATGGATCAACTATGTCAAATTTCTTTGAACGTTTTCCAGTGCATTTATATCCATTCGATAATACGGTGACCAGAACTGTGCAGCATAATCTAAAAGAGGCCTAACCAAAGATATAGAGAGTTGAAGAACAACCTGAGGACTTTGTTATTTATGATCCTTGAAATGAATCCTAGGATTCTGTTTGCTTTATTGCGAAAACTTTTGCATTGTTGTCTTGGTTTTAGATTACTGTTAACCAGAACTCCCAAATCATGTGGCATGGTTATTTTCTTGTCCAATGTTTAGAACTTTGCATGTGTCTATATTAAACTTCCTCTGCCACTTATCCGACCACTGCATCAGTCTATTCAAATCTTCCTGGAGAGCTTTGATGTCATTATTTGAATGAATTAGGCAACCTCTTCTGGTGTCACAAGCCAACTTGCTTATGTCGCTCTTTATTCCCTCATCTATGTCATTTATATTAATTGTGAACAACAAAAGACCCAACGCGGACCCCTGT
>NC_091308.1:35037410-35057410 GCF_038502225.1 Cherax quadricarinatus
GAGCAATGGTGGACACATTTGCTGAGGTGGCAAGAAGAGCTCACTCCAGCAGAGCAAAGTTGCTGGTTATGGGGAATTTCAACCACAGGGAGATTGACTGGGAAAACCTGGAGCCACATGGGGGTCCCGAAACATGGAGAGCCAGGATGTTGGACGTGGTGCTGGAAAACCTCATGCACCAACATGTTAAGGACACTACCAGAGTGAGAGGGGAGGATGAACCAGCAAGATTGGACCTTGTGTTCACCCTGGGCAGCTCAGACATTGAGGACATCAAGTATGAGAGTCCCCTAGGAGCTAGCGACCACGTGGTTCTAAGCATTGAATATATAGTAGAGCTGCAAGTAGAGAGAATAACAGGAGTTGAATGGGAAAAGCCTCACTATAAAAGAGGGGACTACATAGGGTTGAAGAACTTCCTGCGGGAGGTCCAGTGGGACAGAGAACTGGCAGGAAAGCCAGTAAATGAAATGATGGAATATGTAACAACAAAATGCAAGGAGGCAGTGGAAAGGTTTATTCCCAAGGGCAACAGTAACAACGGGAAGACCAGAACGAGCCCCTGGTTTACCCGGCGGTGTAAGGAGGCAAAAACAAAATGCAATAATGGAAAAAGTACAGAAGGCAGAGAACACACGAAAATAGGGAGATCAGTCGCAGAGCCAGGAATGAGTACGCACAGGTAAGGAGGGAGGCCCAACGACAGTATGAAAATGACATAGCATCAAGAATCAAGACTGACCCGAAACTGTTGTATAGCCACATCAGGAGGAAGACAACAGTCAAAGACCAGGTGATCAGATTAAGGACAGAAGGTGGAGAACTCACAAAAAATGATCAGGAGGTATGTGAGGAGCTGAACAGGAGATTTAAGGAAGTTTTTACAGTAGAGACAGGAAGGGCTGTGGGAAGACAGCACAGAAGGGAACACCAAGAGGGAATATACCAACAAGTGCTGGATGACATACGAACAACTGAGGAGGAGGTGAAGAAACTCTTAAGTGACCTTGGCACCTCAAAGGCGATGGGACAGGACATCTCCCCATGGGTCCTTAGAGATGGAGCAGAGATGCTGTGTATGCCTCTAACCACAATCTTCAACACATCCCTTGAAACTGGGCAACTACCTGAGAAATGGAAGACAGCTAATGTAGTCCCCATATTTAAGAAAGGAAACAGAAACGAGGCACTAAACTACAGACCTGTGTCTCTGACATGTATTGTGTGCAAAGTCATGGAGAAGATTATCAGGAGGAGAGTGGTCGAACACCTGGAAAGGAACAAGATTATAAATGAAAACCAGCATGGGTTCATGGAAGGCAAATCTTGTATCACAAACCTCTTGGAGTTTTATGACAAGGTAACAGAAGTACGACACGAGAGAGAGGGGTGGGTAGATTGCGTTTTCCTAGACTGCAGGAAGGCCTTTGACACAGTTCCCCACAAGAGATTAGTGCAGAAGCTGGAGGATCAGGCGCATGTAAAAGGGAGGGCACTGCAATGGATAAGGGAATACCTGACAGGGAGGCAGCAACGAGTCATGGTACGTGATGAGGTATCACAGTGGGCGCCTGTTACGAGCGGGGTCCCACTGGGGTCAGTTCTAGGACCAGTGCTATTTTTGATATATGTGAACGACATGATGGAAGGAATAGACTCTGAAGTGTCACTGTTCGCAGATGACGTGAAGTTGATGAGAAGAATTAAATCGGACAAGGATGAGGCAGGACTGCAGAGAGACCTGGACAGGCTGGACATGTGGTCCAGTAACTGGCTTCTCGAATTCAATCCAGCCAAATGCAAAGTCATGAAGATTGGGGAGGGGCAAAGAAGACCGCAGACAGAGTATAGGCTAGGTGGACAAAGACTACAGACCTCACTCAGGGAGAAAGACCTTGGGGTGACCATAACACCGAGCACATCACCGGAGGCACACATCAACCAAATAACTGCTGCAGCATACGGGCGCCTGGCAAACCTGAGAAGAGCGTTCCGATACCTTAATAAGGAATCGTTCAAGACACTGTACACTGTGTATGTTAGGCCCATACTGGAGTATGCAGCACCAGTCTGGAACCCACACCTGGTCAAGCACGTCAAGAAGTTAGAGAAAGTACAAAGGTTTGCAACAAGGCTAGTCCCAGAGCTCAAGGGAATGTCGTACGAGGAAAGGTTAAGGGAAATCGGACTGACGACACTGGAGAACAGAAGGGTCAGGGGAGCCATGATAACGACATACAAGATACTGCGGGGAATAGACAAGGTGGACAGAGATAGGATGTTCCAGAGAGGGGACACAGGGACAAGGGATCACAACTGGAAGCTGAAGACTCAGACGAGTCACAGGGACGTTAGGAAGTTTTTCTTCAGTCATAGAGTTGTCAGCAAGTGGAATAGCCTAGCAAGTGAAGTAGTGGAGGCAGGAACCATACATAGTTTTAAGAAGAGGTATGACAAAGCTCAGGAAGCAGAGAGAGAGAGAGGACCCAGTAGCGTACAATTAGGTGAGTACACACACACACACACACACACACACACACACACGCACACGCACACGCACACGCACACGCACACACACAGTGGGAATTGTTTTCCAATCCTCAGTAGTTTTCGGTGTCTTTTTTTTCAGCTTATGTTTTTTTTTAAATGAATTTGTCACCTTCGTTTCTCCACGCTTTGCGTCGTGGCTTCGATTCTCCTTCTCGCTCTCTCCTCACATTTGTGGTTCTCAGCCGGAGCCAGTAGTGACAGCTGCGCCTTCATGACAAACAAACTAGCCTCTGAAATTCTCTGAACAAATGATTCGAACTGCTTCCAAAGTTTTGCACCTTGGAGGCAATGTTGCAGCGTCTTGAGATCCTGTGCCTGAGGTTACCAGCTAGGGAAGAGTAGGAACCCTCCTGCAGGAGTCAGCCATGAAGGATTCCCCATAATTAGAAAATGAAATACTTTCGGCCCAAGAGGAAAAACAAGGCAAAAAAAACTATCGGAGAAGCACAGCTCATTACTCGATGTAGAGTTTCGACTAGTCGGTGAAGCGTTTCTCCTGGTCATTAGGTAGCCTCCCGTCTCGCCACCCCCCCACTCCTCCCCTCCCCTCCCCTCTTTCTTCCTTTTTCATTCTCACTCTCCTCGCCTCCCCAAGATCCTCCTTGGTTAGAAGACAGTCGAACTATTGAAGGAGCAGGGAACCGTTTCTCGATGCTGTATGTTAGTGGAAGCTCGCTCTCTCTCTGAGTGCTTGGTGATATTTTTTGAAAGCAAAGCCACACGTTAAGACTCTCGGAGGATATATATATATATATATATATATATATATATATATATATATATATATATATATATATATATATATATATATATGTGTGTGTGGAGACAAAGGACTTTGTCCTTGGAGGCAAAGAGGGGAATGTATGAGAGTATAGTTTTACCAACGCTCTTATATGGGTGTGAAGCGTGGGTGATGAATGTTGCAGCGAGGAGAAGGCTGGAGGCAGTGGAGATGTCATGTCTGAGGGCAATGTGTTGTGTGAATATAATGCAGAGAATTCGTAGTTTGGAAGTTAGGAGGAGGTGCGGGATTACCAAAACTGTTGTCCAGAGGGCTGAGGAAGGGTTGTTGAGGTGGTTCGGACATGTAGAGAGAATGGAGCGAAACAGAATGACTTCAAGAGTGTATCAGTCTGTAGTGGAAGGAGGGCGGGGTAGGGGTCGGCTAGGAAAGGTTGGAGGGAGGGGGTAAAGGAGGTTTTGTGTGCGAGGGGCTTGGACTTCCAGCAGGCATGCGTGAGCGTGTTTGATAGGAGTGAATGGAGACAAATGGTTTTTAATACTTGACGTGCTGTTGGAGTGTGAGCAAAGTAACATTTATGAAGGGATTCAGGGAAACCGGCAGGCCGGACTTGAGTCCTGGAGATGGGAAGTACAGTGCCTGCACTCTGAAGGAGGGGTGTTAATATTGCAGTTTAAAAACTGTAGTGTAAAGCACCCTTCTGGCAAGACAGTGATGGAGTGAATGATGGTGAAAGTTTTTCTTTTTCGGGCCACCCTGCCTTGGTGGGAATCGGCCACTGTGATAATAAAAATAATAAAAAATATATATATAATTTATATGTCTTGCCGAATAGGTAAAACTGGTCAATTAGCAAGGACTCATTTAAAATTAAGTCCTTTCTAAAATTTTCTCTTGTACGTTTAAAGATATATTTTTCCCATTAATGTTAATGTAAAAATTTATAATTTTGCACTAAAAGAATCTTAGAAAACTTACCTAACCTTATCATAACAAGATTATTTTAGTTTAACCCAACTAAAAATATTTTAGATTTGTTTACAATAATTTAATACTAAACAAACACAGTGAAATATATTTTTTTTCGTTAGATTAAGAATGATTTTGGCGAAATTATTCCATACACAAATTTTTTCTTGTCTTATATAGCAAGATGAGCGTTGCTATTTAAGCCAAAATCGCAAGTTCTGCCTATTCGGCACGACATTATATATATATATATATATATATATATATATATATATATATATATATATATATATATATATATATATATATATATATGCAAAACCACTGTGAAAGAATAGAGAAATTCCAAGCAAAATTTGTATTTAATAAGTTTTACACTCAGAAGTTTGGTATGGCAATGGGAAATCCTCTTTCACCTGTTCTTAGTAACCTATACAGGGAATTTTTTGAAACAAGGCTGCTTAACACAATCCTCCCTAGTAAAGCTAAATGGTTCAGATATGTTGATGATATTTTGTGTCTTATGCCCAAGAATGTAGATATTAACCATTTCTTTGGTAAATTAAATAGCTTAGCCCATTCTATAAACTTTACTGTTAAGTTTCAAGAAAATAACTCATTGCCTTTTCTAGATGTTTTAATTATTAAGGGTAATAATGAATTCAAATTTAAAATTTACAGAAAACCTACAAATAAGTGTTCCTATGTACACTATTATTCTTCACATCTAGATAGAGTTAAACTGTCTGTTTTCCTATCAATGTTTTTGAGAGCTTTACGTATTTGTAGTCCAGAGATCACACATGAGGAAATATCCAAAATTTATGAAATAGGTAATGATCTGAAATGCCCAGGAAACGTAATTGATAAATCTTTTAAAATTTCTAGAAATACTTTTTACAATCCAAAAAGGGACAACCAGCCTTATTCAACTAAAAATATGTTGGTTCTCCCTTACCATGAAAACTTGGTTGATATGCCTTCTCTTCTTAAGACTTTAAATATCAAAGTTGTATTTAAAAATCTTGATACAGTAAAAATACTTTTGATAAAGAATTCCCCCCAATATGCTGGCGGATGTGTCTATAAGATTCCTTGTAAAATTTGCGATAAAGTTTACGATCAAACTGGTAAAAATCTCGAACTAAGATTAAAATAACATAAATATAGCATTAGAACTGGACAAATCTCCAATGCTCTATTTATTCATGAGAGAGATTTTAACCATCCAATTGATTTTCAAAAATTTGAGAAAGTTGTATCAAGCAAGTCCATGGTCGACAGGAATATAATTGAATCTTGTTTCATAAAGAGCAGTTTTGACAATAATATGAATATTTCTTTTGGTTTATATAAATTAGATCCATTTATAATTAATAGAATTTGAGAAGAATTTAATAATACATTGGAAAAATAATAAATTTTAAAATTCTTAATTCTTGGGTAGAATAGTTTGCTCGTGGGTTGTGTGAAGGACCTGTATAATTGGACCAGCGGGCCTGCTGCAGTGTTCCCTTTCTTAAGAGTCGCGCGTCAGGTGTTGCTTTGTTGTGGGATGTGATAGTGCAGTGTGGGCTAGACCCTTTATATGCCTTCCTTTGATGCATTACTTTTATTGTTCCTTGATAATTTGAGTAGTCACGATAGCGCTTGGAATTTCTTTATTCTTTCACAGTGGTTGTTTTGCATATTCTGAAATCACCTGTTTACTGTGATCTTATTGCACACACACACATATATATATATATATATATATATATATATATATATATATATATATATATATATATATATATATATATGTGTGTGTGTATGTGTGTGTGTATGTGTGTGTATGTGTGTGTGTGTGTGTGTGTGTGTGTGTGTGTGTGTGTGTGTGTGTGTGTGTGTGTGTGTGTGTGTCGTGCCGAATAGGTAAAACTTGCGATTTTGGCTTAAATACCAACCCACTTTTTGCGGAATAATGCAAGTGAAAATTTGTGTATGCAGTAATTTAGCAAAAATCATTCCGAGCTTAACGAAAAAATAATATATTTATCTGTGTTTATTATTAAATTACTATACACTTATTTAAAATATATTTAGTTGGATTAGGCTTCAAGAAATTGCGCTTGTTATGATTAGGTTAGGTAAATTTTCTAAGGTTCTTTGGTACAAAATTATTAATTTTTACATTAGTATAAATGGAAAAATACAACTTTAAACGTAGAAGGCAAAATTTTGGAAAGAACTTAATTTTAAACGAATTCTTGCTAATAGATCAGTTTTACCTATTCGCCACGAAATATGAGTATCATAAGGATAAAAAGTTTTAGGTAATGAAAAAATGGATATCAGACTGGAGGGAGAAAGTATGGAGGAAGTGAGTGTATTCATATATCTGGAAATGGACGTGTCAGCAGATGGATCTATGAAAGATGAGGTGAATCATAGAAATGATGAGGGAAAAAAAAGTGAACGATGCACTGAGGAGACTGGGGAGACAAAGAACATTATCCATGAAAGCAAAAAGGGGAATGTAGCAGAGTACAGCTATAACAACGCTCTTATATGGGTGTGAAACATGGGTGGTGAATGTTACAACATGAAGGCTGGAGGCAGTTAAGATGTGTCTGAGGGCAGTGTGTGGTGTGAATATAATGCAGAGAATCCGTAGTTTGGAAATTACAAGGAAGTGTGGGGTTACTAAAAGTATTATCCAGAGGGCTGAGGGGAAGGGGTTAAGACGTTAAGAACATTTAGATTGGATAGAACGAAATAAAATGACTTGGAGAGCGTACAAATCTGTAGTGGAAGGAAGGTGGAGTAGGGGTCGTCCTAGGAAAGGCTGGATGGAGGGGGTCAAGGTGGCTTTGTGTGCGAGCGGCTTGGACTTCCAGCAAGCGTGCGTGAACGTGTTAGATACAGGCGAGTGGAGACAAGTGGTTTTTATGATTTGACGTGCTGTTAAGAGTGTGAGCAAAGTAACATTTATTAAGAGATTCAGGGAAACCGGTTAACCGGACTTGAGTCCTGGAATTTGTCACTTTAAAGGAGGGGTTTAGGATAGTGACAGTTTGGAGGGACATCTAAACTGTCTTATCTGAACGTCTCTGCAAAGACAGTGATATTATGTATGAGTGATAGTGAAAGTGTTGAATGATGAAATTTTTTTCTATCTTTTTGGGTCACCCTGCCTCGGCGATTCATCACTTAGATGTGAATCGCCAGACAGTGGTCCTAGTTTCTCAGCCAGCACTTAGAGATTGTTCCTTGTAGTCTGTGTACCACTTGAAGAATTGTCTCGTGGTCGTGCAAGCTGCTCTACGGTAACAACACAGACGTTTAACAAGCTTGGCCACCGTATACTGGTGGTATGACACCCATTACAAAGGCTTGAGAATGACACAGCAATATGGTAAAGAACGAAAGAGGCATAAGAGAACTGAAAACAAAAATGGAATTATAGAAATTAAAAGCTGAATGAGCAGAAACCTAAGAGAACGATAGATATGAAAGAGGAGAAAAGGGAACGAAAGCAACTAAAGAGAACAGACAAATCGGGAACGAAAGCAACTAAAGTGAGAACGAACGAGAAAAGAACGAAAGCAACTAGAGAAAGAGCAACTGGAAAAAAGTTGGAATGAATGAGAAGCTACAGATAAAACGAAAACAGATTGAAACACACATGCAACACTTTGGTATCTTTGTTGTTGAAGACACTTTCATAGAAAATTAGTCTGTTGGCTGGCTGGCTGGCTGGCTGGCGCTGGCTGGCTGGCTGGCTGGCTGGCTGGATGGCTGGCTGGCTGGCTGGCTGGCTGGTTAGTTGATGGGCTGGTCGGCCGGTTTGTTATTTGGTTGTTTGATTAGTTAGTGGACTGGAGGATATGTAACGTTTAAATCCTGTTTACTGTATATCAAGAATACCGGAAATCGAGATTTAAAGATCTATCATTTCGTCGCCGATGCGGTTAAATTGTGCGCCCCATATCCATCCTGTGGACGGTAGCGAAGGAGCATATGGATACACAAAATAAACAGGAACAAGGGCCTCAAAAGGGTTAACAGGATCTGGATACATGTATATTTATATTTTATGTTTATCTACTGCAAGCAGATTAAGGGTATGTCTGGTATCTTTAACAATAAGCCACAATGTTCAAGAACGTGATCAATAGACTGACCGTGTACAGAGAACCTTCACTGCATGTGTAAGTTCAGTCAAGCACCTTAAAATTATCAGGAACGGTTGGAGTCTCTTGACCTGTACTCCCTGGAACGCAGGAGATACATGATAAATTATACTTGAGAAATCTTAGAGGGACTGGTCCCAAATATGCACTCTGAAATCACTCCCTACGAAGGCGAAAGACTAGGCAGACGGTGCAACATTCCCCCAATGAAAAGCAAGGGCACCATGACTACACTAAGAGAAAACGCTACAAGTATCCGGGGCCCAAGACTGTTTAACAGCCTCCCATTGTGCATAAGGGCAATTACCAATAGACCCCTGGCTACTGTTAAAAGGGAACTGGACACATACCTAAGGTCAGTACCCGAGCAGCCGGGCTGTGGTTCGTACGTTGCATTATATGCGGCCACCAGTAACAACCTGGTTGATCAGGCCTGATCCACCTGGTGGCCTGTTCAGAGACTGGGTCGCGGAGGGCGTTGACCATCGGAACGACCTTAAGGTATACTCCAGAAAAGTAGATTTTCTTTGCATTTAGTTTGGTCGCCGCGTGTTTACCAAACTGTCCAAGTACTTGTAAGGAAGCATAAGCCTGGCTACTACAGCATGTCAATCTGCTGATATTGCAAGTTTCTACGTTAATATATACACGTTCATGTTATCATACCGAGTTATATGTACCTACTCAGTCTTCTAGATATATAACTCACTTTCGTAACTTGGACGTAAAGTATATTTACGGAACAACCTGTAATACAAAAAAAAATAAAAAACAATAATTAAATTTCATAAATAAAATGCATTAATTAGTCTCAATATTTTCACGTTTTACCATTTTTTATAGTTCTTTTTTGCTAAAAATTTTCAGATAAATATGGGAAATTGGCATATATAATGACATCATAGATTAATTGTAATAGTGAAATACAGTAAGTCAGATTCCTGATCACTCAAGTTCCCGATCAAACTGCGAGATCAGTAGAGTTGCCGATCAGTTGAGTTGCCGATCAATCGAGTTGCCGATCATTTAAATTATCTATCAATCAAATTCCCGATGAATCAAATTCCCGATCAGTCGAATTCCCGATCAATCGAATTCCGAACTGAATCTGGGCAGTTCGATGGAATGTTATATTCGCTGTGCATATGAAGTTTTCTGAAAAATCGGAAACAAGAAATAGGGAAGAAAATTAATAAAAATGAGAGAACGATAATTTTAAATGGGAGATAATTAAACAATGAGAAACAGAAAAGGGAAAAAAAAGTAAAGGGACAATAACAATGGGAAACAGGATTAAGGAAATTTAAATCACAAACATACAAGAGGAAAACTTAAAAACATGAGAACGAGAACTGGAATCAAGGGGCAAAAATATGAAGGAAATATGGAAAAGTGGAGAAAACGAAATTTGGAAACAAGAGAGGAGAATAACCGCAGGGCCTAGTGGACCGGGCCGCTGGAGCGTTGATCCCTGGAATACCCTCCAGGCACACTCCAGGTAGGGGAAGACGAGAACAATGAGAAGGGAGAGAAGTAGAAATAACGACTTAATAACGGGGGGATGAAGCAAGGATAGAAAAGGGGGGCAAGGCAGGGAACAAGACCAGTAATAATGAGGGGAACGGCAAGGAAGGAGGGATGGAAGAGGAAATGAGAAGAACACGTAGGCAGGAAAGCAGATGGTGGCCCTTATAAATATGGGAAGTGATTAATAATGAAAAGGCTAAAGAGAAATACTGATAGAGGAAGAGTGGAGGAAAAAGATGTAAACACACAAACACACATACAGTACTAGTGTGTTTGTGACATACCAACAGAGATAGAAAGACGTATCACTGTTTGTAGATAAAGAAGATTTGGTGAGAATAAAACTTAAGAACAAGGAAAGGCTATGAATAAAATCGGACAAACTGCAATAGGACAATCGAATAAAATCGGACAAGCTGCAATAGGAATATCGAATAAAATCGGACAATCGGATGACCACATCTAAGTGAGTACAGCTGAGTATAATTAGGTGTATAGCTATGTGAGTACAACCAGATATGCACAGCCAGATAAAGCACAGCTAGGTGAGCACAGCTAGGTGAGCACAGCTAGGTGAGCACAGCTAGGACTAGGAAAGGGGAGGGAAATAGGGAGTGGGAAAGGCAGGAGAAAAGGAAGCGGAAGGGAGGCGGAGTTATAGCTCCTAGGGACAACTTGGCTCAAGTAATGTGATTGTGAATACAGTCATTGAAAAAAAGCACATGTTAATGAACCTACCCTCCCGTGCTACTGGTTCTCTTCATTTGCATACTCCCTTTAACTTTAGTCTTTCCCTCCTCCTTTCACTTACTCCCTCCTATATTTACCTGCTGCTTCTGCTCTCTCTCTCTCTCTCTCTCTCTCTCTCTCTCTCTCTCTCTCTCTCTCTCTCTCTCTATCACTCTCTCTGTCACTATGTTTCTGTCACTCTCTTTCGCGCTTTTGCCCTTGCTTGCTCCTTCCCACTTCTTATTAATTACTCGTTATTCTCTTACTCGTCATTTCTTATTTCTAATTCCCTCCTTCCTATCTTCCTGTCCTCCTTGCCATGTTTTTCGTATTCCTCCCTTCTCTGACTCTTCCCCCTTTGCTTCCTTAACCTATTCACCATTTGCTCCAATATCCCTTCCACATATCCTCTTTCCATTTTAACTCTCCCTTCCTCTCCTTTCTCCTTTCCTTCACTTCCCCTCCTCTCCCCCCGCCACCCTCGCACATTAAGCAGGGGAAACAATCATTAACTGCTCTACAAACAAACAAAGGCATCGTTAGGGCCACAATTACCATACAAGACACACGACAATTTGATTCCCTGTTACAACTGGATGGGTTACAGTCGCTGTGTGATGCTAGAGAGATACGTACGTCCGTTCCAATAACCCCAGCCTTCCTTACCGTTCTTGGAGGCAAAATAAATAGAACAGAAAGCGGTACAAGATTCTAATAATATTGGTAGAATTGCCGACAAAATGTTTAGTATATGGACAGAGATGCAACTATTGGCAACGTTTCGCTCTTTACGAAGCTCCTGCAGAACGAAATGTTGCCACAATAAAATGTCAAGTTAGTTGTATCTGGGTCCATTTACCTAACACGATTATAATCTTAAATATCAGTTGTGAAGGTTTTAAGCCCATCAGCAGAGGAGTTCACAAGTTATGTCATAGAAACTAGTCTACGTACCAAAACCAGTTCGAACCATTCGTTAAGTCAGTCACATCAGGTATGGCAGTTTAAATCCAATCGGAAGGAACATTCTTTAGTAGCTACACAGAAACCAATATCCCAGAACATGCCAGCGCTTTAAGTTTGAAGCATCTCAGATATTTTTTTCCTAAATTTAAATAAAGTTCGGAAATTAACAATTACACAGACCAAAAATAATGCAAACTTTGTTCTTAAGATAAACTCTCGTTTAATTAAGCTCACCAAAAGAGTCATTGTCAAGTTATTGAACTGAAGTCAATTTGTCTAATAAAGTGAACAAATAGCTTACAAAAAAAAAATTATGCAAACCTTCCTATGAGAAAATCCCACGAGCTATTTTTTTTAAATCGACCAGAACAAGTATTATAAAGTTATGGCAGGGAATCCAACAAATCTAAGTTTATTAGCAATGTTAACAAATTAATGAATTTATGCCTACATAATTTTAGAACAGAGGAAGAATCCTTAATATGAGACGCAGAAGACTGAAGATTATTCCAAGGTGACATCCTCAAGTTATTCCACGTAAAAAAAATATTTATATACCTGCGCACTATCCCAACCTTGTTCTCAGTACAATTTACCGGAGTTGAAAGTTTGAAACCGATTAGAAGAGTTTCTTAGGTTATCAAGTGGAAACCAAAATTAGGAATGACTTCATAAATTTGAGAAAAGGGCGCATGTCCATGCCATTAGTTCCATAAATCTTTCTCTAGTTATAGCTCACCATTGTTGATACTTTGAAGCCGACCAGATGCAGTTTTCTTAAGATATGAATGGAAACGTTAGAGGAAGAATGGTGAACTCTCCTTAGGCCTATGACCGGTTCCACAACAGATGCATCATATATATGATATATAAGAGATAAATAAAATCGTAAATAACAAAAAGGCACAATACCGTGACTGGAACGATACACAAATAACCCGCACATAAAAGAGAGAAGCTTACCACGACGTTTCGGTTCGACTTGGACCATTGACAAAGTCACCAAGTCGAACCGAAACGTCGTCGTAAGCTTCTCTCTTTTATGTGCGGGTTATTTGTGTATAAAATCGTACAACTTACAAATGCCATAAAAACGCTGACTTTCGTTATTTCTCAGTATCCTTTCCTCAGTGTTATTATTTTAAGACAATGGAATTTACCTAGGTACTATGAGGCACCAGACAAAGAGAGCCGAGGAGTTCAAGAAAAATTTTGCAACTTTGTGCCTACTCAGTCTAAAAATTATCTACTTTGATGATGGGAAGATGATGCAATAAGGCCCACACGATTATTGTATTATAACTAATATTTTCATTTCCATTACCTCTTCAGTAAAACTGGCATTACACAGCTCAAGTGCAATCTAAAAAAATATGTAACTATCAAGCACCATCTTTAAGAGTTTGAAGCCTATCAAAAAGGCATTCTCGAGCTACTGCGTGGAACCTAAATGTTTTAATAAAAATAGCAAATTAAAACTTACCAACGGAAAATCACAGCAATTTTTCCTTCGATCAAAGTGCTCTGTCGCTGAACTTTTGAAATCTAAGTGCTTTCACTAGGTACTGCTCGAAATGTTAGTAAATACGCAAATTTCTACCTAAAAGCCGTTAAAAATTAAACCCGTTCGTAAAAGGTAAACTCAAATTACTTCAGGGAGAAGATTACTATTTTTAAAATAAGACTGTCAGGTTGTTCCCTGCACAAACTACTTTAACCTTCATCTGATTAAAACAAACACGTGTTGACATGTTGAAAGTGATTACAAGAGATTTATCTCAGTATATCACATGTAAACCAAATTAGGGAACTTTTTATATGCCAGTGACTACAGGGCATCTACACATGATGATGGTTGCATGAGCCTTTCACCGGCTACAGTACACTAGCATGGAAAATGTGAAGCCTACCGAATGAAGCGTTCTCAAGTTGCACACGATAATCTCGGAGGAAGAAAAAAAAAATCTGGGAACCACTTAAAGGTTCTCCTTCGGGGGGGATGCCTAATTGCACCTCTTCTTGATGCTGATGATTCTTTATGAGGGATGTTGTTGTTGTAGGGTGGTGGCGGTAGGGGGTGGTGGTGGTAAGGGGAGGGGTGGTAGGGGTTGGTGGTGGTGGTAGGGGGGTGAGGGTGTAGGGGGGTGGCGGTGGTAGGGGGTGGCGGTGGTAGGGGGTGGCGGTGGTAGGGGGTGGTGGTGGTAAGGGGAGGGGTGGTAGGGGTTGGTGGTGGTGGTAGGGGGGTGAGGGTGTAGGGGGGTGGCGGTGGTAGGGGGTGGCGGTGGTAGGGGGTGGCGGTGGTAGGGGGGTGGTGGTGGTTAGGGGAGGGGTGGTAGGGGTTGGTGGTGGTGGTAGGGGGGTGAGGGTGTAGGGGGGTGAGGGTGTAGGGGGGTGGCGGTGGTAGGGGATGGTGGTGGTAGGGGGTCGTGGTGGTAGAGGGTGGTGGTGGTAGGGGGTAATGGTGGTAGGAGGGTGGTGGTGGTAGGGGGGTAGTGAGTGGTGGTGGTAGGGGGGTAGTGAGTGGTGGTGGTAGGGGGTGGTGGTGGTGGTGGTAGAGGGTGGTGGTGGTAGAGGGGGGTGGTGGTGGTAGAGGGGGGTGGTGGTGGTAGGGGGTCGTGGTGGTAGGGGGTTGTGGTGGTAGAGGGTGGTAGGGGTGGTGGTGGTGGTAGGAGGGTGGTGATGGTAGGGGGTCGTGGTGGTAGAGGGTGGTGGTGGTAGGGGGTCGTGGTGGTAGAGGGTGGTGGTGGTAGGGGGTCGTGGTGGTAGAGGGTGGTGGTGGTAGGGGGTCGTGGTGGTAGAGGGTGGTGGTGGTAGGGGGTGGTGGTGGTGGTAGGGGGTGGTGGTGGTAGGGGGTGGTGGTTGTAGGGGGTGGTGGTTGTAGGGGGTGGTGGTGGTAGGAGGGTGGTGGTGGGGGTGATAATTATGATGTTGGTAATAATGTTGATGCTAGGGATGGTGGTCCTCTCAGGGAAGGCTCCTTGATGTTGGTGAGGGGCTCTTGATGTAGGGAATTAGATATGTGCTCCAATATTTTGAATTAAGCGTGAATGCCTTCCGTCCTCCCCCCCTCCTTTTCACAGGCGATGTATAATCCCTACGAGTTTAGCGCTCCCCATATTAAAAATAGGAATGGTGGTGGTAGTAGTTTTGGCGATGATGTTGATATTGTTATAATGTTTGTATTGATGTTGGTGTTAGTGATAATGATGTTGATGTGATGTTGGTGGTGTTAATGCTGATGTTTGAGATGACGTTCCTATGGTGATGCTAGTGTTGTTGTAGTGCTATTATGTTAGTGTTGTTGTAATGCTAGCGTTGTTGTAGTGCTAATGTTATGCTAGTGTTGTTGTAACGCTAGTGTTGTTGTAGTGCTATTATGCTAGTGTTGTAATGCAAGTGTTGTTGTAAAGCTAGTGTTGTAGTGCTAGTGTTGTTGTAAAGCTATTGTAGTGCTAGTGTTGTTGTAGTGCTTGTGTTGTTATGCTAGTGTTGTTGTAGTGCTAGTGTTATGCTAGTGTTGTTGTAATGCTATTATCGTAATGCTAGTGTTGTTGTAATGCTATTATCGTAATGCTAGTGTTGTTGCAATGCTATTGTTGTAATGCTATTGTTGTAGTGCTAGTGTTGTAGTGCTAGTGTTGTTGTAGTGGTATTGTTGTAATGCTATTGTTGCAATGCTAGTGTTGTTGTAATGCTATTGTTGTTGTAATGCTATTGTTGTTGTAATGCTGTTGTTGTTGTAATGCTAGTGTTGTTGTAATGCTATTGTTGTTGTAATGCTATTGTTGTTGTAATGCTATTGTTGTTGTAATGCTGTTGTTGTTGTAATGCTAGTGTTGTTGTAATGCTATTGTTGTTGTAATGCTGTTGTTGTTGTAATGTTAGTGTTGTTGTAATGCTATTGTTGTTGTAATGCTATTGTTGTTGTAATGCTAGTGTTGTTGTAATGCTAGTGTTGTTGTAATGCTATTGTTGTTGTAATGCTATTGTTGTTGTAATGCTATTGTTGTTGTAATGCTATTGTTGTTGTAATGCTATTGTTGTTGTAATGCTATTGTTGTTGTAATGCTATTGTTGTTGTAATGCTATTGTTGTTGTAATGCTGTTGTTGTTGTAATGTTAGTGTTGTTGTAATGCTATTGTTGTTGTAATGCTATTGTTGTTGTAATGCTATTGTTGTTGTAATGCTATTGTTGTTGTAATACTATTGTTGTTGTAATGCTATTGTTGTTGTAATGCTATTGTTGTTGTAATACTATTGTTGTTGTAATGCTATTGTTGTTGTAATGCTATTGTTGTTGTAATGCTATTGTTGTTGTAATGCTCGTGTTGTTGTAATGCTATTGTTGTAATGCTATTGTTGCAATGCTAGTGTTGTTGTAATGCTATTGTTGTTGTAATACTATTGTTGTTGTAATGCTGTTGTTGTTGTAATGCTGTTGTTGTTGTAATGCTAGTGTTGTTGTAATACTATTGTTGTTGTAATGCTATTGTTGTTGTAATGCTATTGTTGTTGTAATGCTGTTGTTGTTGTAATGCTGTTGTTGTTGTAATGCTGTTGTTGTTGTAATGCTGTTGTTGTTGTAATGCTAGTGTTGTTGTAATGCTATTGTTGTTGTAATGCTATTGTTGTTGTAATGCTGTTGTTGTTGTAATGCTAGTGTTGTTGTAATGCTATTGTTGTTGTAATGCTATTGTTGTTGTAATGCTAGTGTTGTTGTAATGTTATTGTTGTTGTAATGCTATTGTTGTTGTAATGCTATTGTTGTTGTAATGCTAGTGTTGTTGTAATGCTATTGTTGTTGTAATGCTATTGTTGTTGTAATGCTAGTGTTGTTGTAATGCTATTGTTGTTGTAATGCTAGTGTTGTAATGCTATTGTTGTAGTGCTATTGTTGTTGTAATGCTATTGTTGTTGTAATGCTAGTGTTGTTGTAATGCTAGTGTTGTTGTAATACTATTGTTGTTGTAATGCTAGTGTTGTTGTAATACTATTGTTGTTGTAATGCTAGTGTTGTTGTAATGCTATTGTTGTTGTAATGCTAGTGTTGTTGTAATGCTATTGTTGTTGTAATGCTAGTGTTGTTGTAATACTATTGTTGTTGTAATACTATTGTTGTTGTAATGCTATTGTTGTTGTAATGCTATTGTTGTTGTAATGCTAGTGTTGTTGTAATGCTAGTGTTGTAATGCTATTGTTGTAGTGCTATTGTTGTTGTAATGCTATTGTTGTTGTAATGCTAGTGTTGTTGTAATGCTAGTGTTGTTGTAATGCTAGTGTTGTTGTAATGCTAGTGTTGTAATGCTATTGTTGTAGTGCTATTGTTGTTGTAATGCTATTGTTGTTGTAATGCTAGTGTTGTTGTAATGCTAGTGTTGTTGTAATGCTGTTGTTGTTGTAATGCTAGTGTTGTTGTAATGCTAGTGTTGTTGTAATGCTAGTGTTGTTGTAATGCTAGTGTTGTTGTAATGCTATTGTTGTTGTAATGCTGTTGTTGTTGTAATGCTAGTGTTGTTGTAATGCTAGTGTTGTTGTAATGCTGTTGTTGTTGTAATGCTAGTGTTGTTGTAATGCTAGTGTTGTTGTAATGCTGTTGTTGTTGTAATGCTAGTGTTGTTGTAATGCTAGTGTTGTTGTAATGCTATTGTTGTTGTAATGCTAGTGTTGTAATGCTATTGTTTTAGTGCTATTGTTGTTGTAATGCTGTTGTTGTTGTAATGCTAGTGTTGTTGTAATGCTAGTGTTGTTGTAATGCTAGTGTTGTTGTAATGCTAGTGTTGTTGTAATGCTATTGTTGTTGTAATGCTGTTGTTGTTGTAATGCTAGTGTTGTTGTAATGCTAGTGTTGTTGTAATGCTGTTGTTGTTGTAATGCTAGTGTTGTTGTAATGCTAGTGTTGTTGTAATGCTAGTGTTGTTGTAATGCTAGTGTTGATGATATTTGTGATGCTGACCCCCACACAACACACAAAACACTCTTTCCTGTCTCACACGAATATACAATCCCTTTTCTTACACACCTCCTCCCCTACACATTCCCTCCTCCCTGAAGAGCAAGAAAAGGCGGAGGAGGAGGAAGAGGAGAAGAAGCAGCACGCAGAGATTAACTTCCCCAAACGAGAAAATTTGCTTACGTAATTTCTCCAATAATTAATTCCGATCCTGTTAACACCCTTGATCACAGGCATCTTAACCTCGCTTCACCAGAGGATCCCAGACGTCATTATACTAGGTTTTACCAGTTCCTGAAACACCGTGTGGTTTTGGGGGTATAAAGGAGTTTACATGCTGTGTGTTTCTGTCCGTGTGTGTATGTCACTATCTGGTAGAAAATGGCAAATGTAATACCTATTTACAAGGCAGGTGACAGGTCCTTGGCTTCGAACTATAGATTAATAAGCCTTACCTTCATAGTGGAAATATCAAAATGGTATACAATACCGACAGGTTGGTAAGACACATAGGCAACATTTAGGCAACTTTATTCCGAATAAAGTTGCCTAAATGTTGCCTATGTGTCTTACCTACCTTCTACAGTGGCAAAATTTATGGAATCAATAATTGCCGAAGCAATTCGTAGCCATCTTGACAGGCACAGATTGATTAATGAATCTCAACACGGTTTTACAAAGGGGCGTTCCTGTCTTACGAATTTACTAACTTTTTTCACTAAGGTGTTTGAGGAGGTAGATCATGGTAATGAATATGATATTGTGTATATGGACTTCAGTAAGGCTTTCGATAGAGTTCCACACCAGAGGCTATTGAGGAAACTTAAGGCACACGGAATAGGAGAATTTTTTTCCTGGGTAGAGGCATGGCTGACAAATAGACAGCAGAGAGTTTGCATAAATTGGGAGAAATCAGAATGGGGGCACGTCACAAGCGGTGTTCCTCAGGGGTCAGTGTTGGGCCCGTTGTTGTTCACAATTTACATAAACAACATAGATGAGGGAATAAATAGCGACATAAGGAAATTTGCTGATGACACCAAAATAGGCCGTCCAATTCATTCTAATGAGGACACTAGAGCACTCCAGGATGATTTAAATAGACTGATGCAATGGTCGGAGAAGTGGCAGATGCAGTTTAATATTGACAAATGCAAAGTTCTAAATGTTGGACAGGTAAATAACCATGCCACATATAAACTAAATAATGTAAATCTTAATACTACTGATTGTGAAAAGGATTTATGAGTTCTGGTTACCAGTAATTTAAAACCAAGACAACAGTGCATTAGTGTTCGCAATAAAGCTAACAGAATTCTTGGCTTCATATCTAGAAGTATAAATAACAGAAGTCCTCAGGTTGTTCTTCAACTCTATATATCCTTGGTTAGGCCTCATTTAGACTATGCTGCACAGTTCTGGTCACCGTATTACAGAATGGATATGACGAAGATGATCCCATGTATCAGAAATCTTCCCTATGAGGATAGACTGAGGGCCCTGCATCTGCACTCTCTCGAAAGGCGTAGAATTAGGGGGAATATGATCGAGGTGTATAAATGGAAAGCAGGAATAAATAAAGGGGATGTAAATGGCGTGATGAAAATTTCCAGCCAAGACAGGACTCGCAGCAATGGTTTCAAGTTGGAAAAATTCAGATTCAGGAAGGATATTGGACAGCACTGGTTTGGTAATAGAGTTGTGGATGAGTGGAACAAACTCCCGAGTACAGTTATTCAGGCTAAAACGTTGTGTAGTTTTAAAAATAGGTTGGATAAATACATGAGTGGATGTGGGTGGGTGTGAGTTGGACCTGATAGCTTGTGCTACCAGGTCGGTTGTCGTGTTCCTCCCTTAAGTCAATGTGACCTAACCTGACTAGGTTGGGTGCATTGGCTTAAGCCGGTAGGAGACTTGGACCTGCCTCTTATGGGCCAGTAGGCCTGCTGCAGTGTTCCTTCGTGGGTGTGAGTTGGACCTGACTAGCTTGTGCTGCTGGGTCTGGTGCAGTGCTCCATCCTTGAGTGGAGATGATCAGACTGGGTTATTTACTGGGTGAGTCATTGGGCTAATCCGGGGGTGTTCATTGGTCTAATCCGGGGGGGGGGACATGGACCTGCTCCGCATGGGTCAGTAGGCTTGTTGCAGTGTTCTTTCTTTCTTATGTTCTTATGTTCTAACCCAGTGAGGAACAGGGGTGCGGTGGGGACAATAAGGGAATACTGTATCAACATTCGTGGCCCCAGACTATTCAACATATTACCAGAAGATATCAGAAACACTGTTGGAACAAGTGTAGAAGCCTTTAAGAGGAAACTGAGAAGTATCTTCATCAGATGCTAGATCAATCAGGTTGTGATGGATATGTTGGGCTGCGGGCCTACAGCATCA
>NC_091308.1:35062410-35094910 GCF_038502225.1 Cherax quadricarinatus
AAGCAAAAGTAGCATTAGGAGAATTTGCATCGTCCGTTGCAGCAGTAGTACTAGCAGTCACACTGATGGGAGCACCAAGTAACACTTAAATAAAGCACAAGCAACACTTGCATAAATCATCTTCAGAATCAACAGCACTTGCAATAGTACGTGCAACAGCACCATCACCAGCAATAGCAACAGCAGCATGAGTAACAGTATCAGCACTAGCACCCCACCAACACCTGTACTAGCATCATCACCAGCAGCAGCAATAGTACCAGCAACAGCACCACTGCCAACAACGATAGCAGCAGAAATTTTAGCGCAAGCGTCATCAAAAACAGCAGCACAAGAGCGCTGGCAGGGAGACAAGCAGGCGTGCAGTCAAGCAGAGTCGCGAACACAGGGGGGAACTTGAGCAAGTAATCCGGGTTGTATCTCTCGTAATAATGACCGTTCATGAGACGCCAAGTCGGATGGGAGACAAGCATGGGTAATTCCAACACCACTCCTGCAGATTGGCCTCGCACTAACCCACCCACCCACTTACCCACTCACCTACCCCTCCCTACCCACCAACACACACAGGACACCTCCCCCACCCAAATGAGCAACAAATAGAAAGTCTGGATACCACAAACCAAAGTATAGTAAAAAGAAAAACATCTCGGAATATGGTATATAAATGCAGATGGATTATCAAAAGAGATAGATCAACTGAAAGAACAGATAGCAGAGGCAACCCGAGACACCACGTCTACTATAGAAAAAAAAACGAGTTGATAACAAGTACCACATTCCAAGTAGGATATCAAATAATGAGAAAAGAAAGAGAAAATATTGAATGGGAAGCAGTTGAGGTGTTAATTAGTCACCAATAAAGTTTTGAAGACGTAGAAGGTGTAAATAGAAATAAATAAAATGTCTATATAGTGTTGTACAATCATAAATGGGGGACCCAAAGAAGTAGAAGCAGTAAAGTACAACCTTCAACTAAACAGGGATAATGAGACAGGAATACGAAAAGAACAACAAGGCAATGTATAACAGCATAGCAGAAATAGCAAGAAGATTCCATAGAGCCAAAGTAATGCAAATCACGGAAGATTTCAACCGCAAAATAATGAACTGGGAGAATTGGTCCCCATATGGAGGACTAAAAACTGAAAAAAGTTGTCAGCATGTCAAGGACACGAGCCACCAAGACTGGATCTAGTATTTACCATAAAATCATATAATATAGTTGAAACAGAATGCGAGTGGCTCCTAGGTGCTACAGACCACTTAGTGCTGAGATTTGAATATCTTGGGGTAGTAAATAATGAAGGAAGAATAGTAGGTGAGGGAAGAATAGTAGGTGAGGGAAGAATAGTAGGTGAGGGAAGAATAGTAGGTGAGGGAAGAAAAAAAAACAAATTTCAGATGAGAAAACTTAAAGTGATGAGGAAATTCCTAACAGTGCAATGAGAAAGAGAACTAGAAGAAAAGTCAGTGAATAAAGTGACAGACTACCTAGCCAGAAAGTGCCGGGAGGATGAGAATGAAAGCTGAATGAACAGATGAAGATATATTAAAAATAGAGTCTGGGATTCAACAAAAGCAGCAGCTGAGACTCATCCCATTCAACAACAAGCAGGTGAGTACGTACGTACACACACACACACACACACACACACACACACACACACACACACACACACACACACACACACACACACACACACACACACACACGCGCGCGCGCGCACACACGCACGCACACACACACACACACACACACACACACACACACACACACACGACGACATGACGGAAGGAATAGACTCTGAGGTGTCCCTGTTTGCAGATGACGTGAAGTTGATGAGAAGAATTCACTCGATCGAAGACCAGGCAGAACTACAAAGGGATCTGGACAGGCTGCAGACCTGGTCCAGCAATTGGCTCCTGGAGTTCAATCCCACCAAGTGCAAAGTCATGAAGATTGGGGAAGGGCAAAGAAGGCCGCAGACGGAGTACAGTCTAGGGGGTCAGAGACTACAAACCTCACTCAAGGAAAAAGATCTTGGGGTGAGTATAACACCAGGCACATCTCCTGAAGCGCACATCAACCAAATAACTGCTGCAGCATATGGGCGCCTAGCAAACCTCAGAACAGCATTCCGACATCTTAATAAGGAATCATTCAGGACCCTGTACACCGTGTACGTTAGGCCCATATTGGAGTATGCGGCACCAGTTTGGAACCCACACCTAGCCAAGCACGTGAAGAAACTAGAGAAAGTGCAAAGGTTTGCAACAAGACTAGTCCCAGAGCTAAGAGGTATGTCCTACGAGGAGAGGTTAAGGGAAATCAACCTGACGACACTGGAGGACAGGAGAGATAGGGGGGACATGATAACGACATACAAAATACTGAGAGGAATTGACAAGGTGGACAAAGACAGGATGTTCCAGAGATTGGACACAGTAACAAGGGGACACAATTGGAAGCTGAAGACACAGATGAATCACAGGGATGTTAGGAAGTATTTCTTCAGCCACAGAGTAGTCAGTAAGTGGAATAGTTTGGGAAGCGATGTAGTGGAGGCAGGATCCATACATAGCTTTAAGCAGAGGTACGATAAAGCTCACGGCTCAGGGAGAGTGACCTAGTAGCGATCAGTGAAGAGGCGGGGCCAGGAGCTCGGACTCGACCCCCGCAACCTCAACTAGGTGAGTACAACTAGGTGAGTACACACACACACACACACACACACACACACACACACACACACACACACACACAGTCAGCACTAAAACACCTCGGAAACTAGCTGTAAAATGCTGTGGAAGTTGTAAAAAAGTGTGTTAGAGGAAAAAGAAAAGTGGAAAAGAGTCGAAAAAAGTGTAAATGCTTGTAAACGGAAGTAATCTGGAAGACTGAACGAAAATCAGGAGGGAAAAATCATAAACTATTTAAGAAAAACTAAACTAATGTAAAATAATGTAAATCAGTGCCCAGATAAAACATTCTCATGTGTGACTTAATTGACTTGTGTGTGTCAGTCACAAAGGTTTGCAAATCACTGCCAGTGCCAATCACTACAGTGTAAATCCCTCCCCTCCCCCTCCTCAGAAAACCTCTCCGGTGTTTAAGTTCCCTTGAAGCATAAAAGAAATGAACTTAAATCCTAACATCAAGTGTAAACAACTTCATGTTGAGTCAACTTATTTATAAAACTTATTAATAATTCATCACATGTTCAAATCATCACAGTATGTAAATCACACCGTCTAAAACCTTGTTCGTAAGTGATATCGTGTGTAACTACTGCTATAAATAAATCGCCCCATGTATAAAATAGGTCTTCCATGTATAAATCCCGTGTGTATAAATCACGGTTTAAATACTCCATTCTATAAATCCCCACACAATACATAATTCCCACAGTGTGTTAAATGCCTGAAGTATAAATCCCAGCAGTGCAGAAATCTCCCGGTCCAAAATTCTCATTTAGTACATAATTTCCGCAAGTTAATAAATACCAGTATATAAGTCTCACAGATCGTGAAATCCTTGCACGTAAATCCTCTCTCTGTACTTAAATCTCCCATACAAAAATTTCCTGTACATAAATCCCTCATACATAAATCCCATGTTACATAATTCTACAGAACATAGCTCCCCGCGTATAGTATAAATTTTCCCCGACATTATTTCCTCGTACATAAATCCCCTTGTGTATAAATACCTCTACATAAACCTCTTCGCACATAAATCCCCGGCTCAGAAATCCCTCGTACGTAAACCCTTCACATAAATGCCAAGCACGTGAATTCCCCGAATAATAATCCCCATGAGCATAAATCCCCGTGTATACAAAATCCCATACACAAATCCCCCATACATAAATCCTGCCGAACATAAATCTCACTAGTTCGTAAATTCTGAACGTCCTTTCCTCAGCAGCAATGTCTTCGAGCGCGCTCGTGCGCGTGCTCGTGCGCCTCGTTTTTTATGGAGAGAAGAAAAACAGTGTAATTGGCCTTAGTTGTGTTTGTGTTTGCTTGAAGGGGAGAACAGGTCTTAAAACATGGAGAGCTGGCTTGTACAGAGGGGAGAGAGGGAGAGGGGAGAGGAGAGGGAAGAGGGAGAGAGGAGAGGGAAGGAGGAGAGAGGAGAGGGAAGAGGGAGAGAGGAGAGGGAAGGAGGAGAGAGGAGAGGGAAGGAGGAGAGAGGAGAGGGAAGAAGGAGAGAGGAGAGGGAAGGAGGAGAGAGGAGAGGGAAGGAGGAGAGAGGAGAGGGAAGGAGGAGAGAGGAGAGGGAAGGATGAGAGAGGAGAGGGAAGGAGGATAGAGGAGAGGGAAGGAGGATAGAGGAGAGGGAAGGAGGATAGAGAGGAGAGGGAAGGAGGAGAGAGGAGAGGTAAGGAGGATAGAGGAGAGGGAAGGAGGATAGAGGAGAGGGAAGGAGGAGAGAGGAGAGGGAAGGAGGAGAGAGGAGAGAGGAGGAGGAGAGAGGAGAGGGAAGGAGGAGAGAGGAGAAGGAAGGAGGATAGAGGAGAGGGAAGGAGGATAGAGGAGAGGGAAGGAGGATAGAGGAGAGGGAAGGAGGAGAGAGGAGAGGGAAGGAGGAGAGAGGAGAGGGAAGGAGGAGAGAGGAGAGGGAAGGAGGAGAGAGGAGAGGGAAGGAGGAGAGAGGAGAGGGAAGGAGGAGAGGGAAGGAGGAGAGAGAAGAGGGAAGGAGGAGAGAGGAGAGGGAAGAAGGAGAGAGGAGAGGGAAGAAGGAGAGAGGAGAGGGAAGAAGGAGAGAGGAGAGGTAAGAGGGAGAGAGGAGAGGGAGAAAAGAGAATGAAGAGAGAAGAGGGGGGAGAAAATAGACGGATCAGAGCAGAGGGGGTGAAAAGAGAAGGAACAGAGAGGGAGAGAAAAGAGAAGGAACAGAGGAGAGGGTAAAAAAAGGAGGGAAAGAAGAGGGGAAGAGGGTTAAGGAGTGAGAAGGGGCAGATAAGAGAGGAGAAAAGAGAAGTGAGACAAGGAGAAAGGAAAAGGGGGAGAGCAGAGGTGAGAGTTGAGAGGAGATGTAGGATAAAGAGGAGAATGAGAGAGAAAGGGGAAAAGAGAGGAAAGTGGAGAGGTAATAGGGAATTGGGAGATGAAAAAGGCGAGGTTATGAGGAAAGCGAAGATGATAGGAAGCATGGCGAAGGTATAAGAGACATCCTACCACCTATAACAGGAACTTGCACATGCAAGCCTGTAGGCATATGGGTGATGTTCAAAAGTGGGCCATTGCTAAATGGGAGGTGGACACTAAAAGAAAGTTAGCATCAGGTAGGGTAGGCTCCAAAACCTGGTGGTCCCTGGTCAAGGACAGACAAGGTTATCTGCCTGATGAACTTATTCCACCTCTAAATCGACAGGATGGGACCACCTCTACTAGTAGTCAAGAGAAGGCGGACCTCTTTGCTGAACACTGCTACCAAAATGCAAGTTCCTGATCCAGCAAGGGACCCTCCTTGGCTAGCTGCAAGAACGGTGTCAAAACTGTCAGTGGTGACAATAAGGCAGGAGGAGGTGCATTTCCTACTTAAATCGCTTGACCAAGAAAAGGCTGTGGGCCCAGACAAGTTGAGCCCAAGATTGTTGAGAAGATGTGCAGACCAGCTAGCAGCACCTCTAACTCGCATCTTTCAGCACTGCCTAGTACAGTGTAAATGGCCCTCTCTATGGAAAGAGGCGAATGTAGTCCCTGTTCACAAAAAGAAGAGCAGAGCAGAAATCAGCAACTACAGACCAGTGTCACTCCTGTCAATCACTGGTAAGATCCTTGAGACAATAATCTCAAGACAAATGACAGAGTTTTTTGACTACCACTCACTACTTTGTGATCGTCAATATGGCTTCAGGAAAGGTTACTCTGCTGCTGATCTGTTGTTAAACCTCTCCACTAAGTGGCACCAGTCACTGGATGAATCCAAAGTCAGCTGTGTGGTAGCACTGGACATTGCTGGCGCTTTCGACCGGGTGTGGCACCAGGGCCTCTTAGCAAAACTTCAAGCACTGGGAATTGCAGGCTCTACGTTATGTCTCCTCAGTGACTACCTTCATGGTAGATCTCTAAGTGTAGTTCTCAATGGAACGGAATCAGCAAGACATCCTATTGGGGCAAGTGTTCCACAAGGAAGCGTGCTGGGTCCATTGTTATGGAATGTCTACTTCAACGACCTTCTTCATCTCATCCCAGAATCACATGCATATGCAGACGACTGTACACTGACATTCACTTATCCAAGAGAAGAAATGCCAGCTGCTCTAAGCTACATCAATCACCAGCTGAGAGCTATATCAGCTTGGGGAAATAGATGGCAAGTAACATTTGCACCTGAGAAAACGCAAATGATGATCGTCTCTAGGCCCCATGATGGTAATGCTGGTGCAGTAGTAAGGATGAATGGGATGATGTTAGCACCTGTAGAAGAAGTTGATATCCTTGGGGTGAAATTTGACTCCAAGCTAACCATGAAGAACCATGTTGTAAATCTTGCAAACAAGGCAGCCAGGAAGCTTACAGCACTTCGCCGTATCTCCCATCTGCTTGACAGTAGGGGTTGCAAGATCCTGTACGAGGCACAAGTACGCTCACACCTTGAGTATGCTCCACTTTCTTGGTTTGCCTGCCCCCCCTCTCATCTGCGACTGCTTGACAGAGTAGAGAACAGAGCAAGACGTCTCATCTCTCGCCTGGACCCATCCTGGATAGATCTGTCATTTCAGCAGAGCCTTCAACATAGGAGGGATGTGGGTGGCCTTACTGTTATGTACAAGGCCAATATTGTCAAAATACCACACTTGGATCCACTTCGAGGACAGCGTGAAACAAGCTTTTATGCCACAAGACGGGTAGAAAGCAGCAACTTCACTCTGGCTGTACCCTTCTCCAGAACATCACTCCATCTGAGATCAAACATACCCAGGATGACTCGAGTATGGAACACATTCGTACAGCATAATGATGTCAACGAGATAAAGTCAGTTGATCAAATGAAAATGCTGGCCCACAGATGGCTCCAACTTCATCCTGTTTCCTACTTGTATGTCTCATAACAATAAAAATGCTTTCAAATGAGCTGATGTAGGTAACAGCTCTTAGCTTGCCAATAAAGTTAGGAATCCTTAACCTGTAAATAGCTGTCAATAAAGCTAGGGATCCTTAACCTTGTCAAACCCTGTGTAAAAAAAAAAAAAAAAAAAAAAAAAGAGAGAACAAAAGAGAGAAAGAATATTAAGAAAGATAATGAGGTGAGAGATGATGAGAGATTGTGGTGAGAGATGATGGAAAGAAGACGGAAACGAAAAAAAAGAATGAATAAGCGAAGAGAAAAAAAAGGAAAAAAAAAAAGATATGTCTAAAAGAAAAGATAACAGGCATAAAAGAGAATAGGATGATGTGATGGCGTGAGATGAGAAGGATGCAGAGACAGGAAAGAGGATGAAGTAAATATGGAGCTAGAATGAGATAACGAGAGAGAGAAAAAAAAGCAAAATGCGTGGAGACGAGAAGAGGGAAAGGGAAGTGGGGAAGAGAAGAAGCGAGGGCAGGGAGGAGAGAAAGAAAGAGCAAGGAAGAAGAGAGGAGAGGAAGAATGGGCAGGTAAGAACAGAGCAAGAGAGAGGAATAATGGTCAGGGAAAAACGAGAGGAAGAAAGGGCAGGGAAGGAGAGGAAGAGAAGGCAAGGGAGAAGAAGAGAAAGAGAAGGAAGAGAGATAGATTTGGCTATCGCTGACACGAGGTTGCTGATGCCAAATACATGGCTTGGAAGAGGGACAAAAGGCATTCTTCTGCCCATAAAAGGAATTTCCATAGACAAGCCTGTCGGCGAACAGTGAAAGTCCAATTCTGATTCATCTCTCTCTGGGAGGCCAACACAAAGAGAAAACCGGAATCAGGACGTGTGGGTTCCAAAGTCTGGTGGTTCCCGGTCAAATATCAACAATGCAGTTCACTACGGGATATAGTTTCAACCCTAAATCAGTCAGAATATACTGTCGCAACCAACAATTAAGAATTACTATAGCCCCATTTTGATTATAAATCTGGAGAGGCGAGAAATTCCTAGCAAATATTCTGAATTTGATCAGAACAGGTGAATTTTATTTCTGCAAGCAAAAAAAAATGTAAAACATTCATTTGTCTTCCTTTTTACGTAACTCTGTCTTCCGAAGTGAAATTGCTTGTACTGACCACTTCGGTGGCAAAATCCAAATTTCATTTTGCATCAGAGATGCAAGTCCACAAGCATGTTGCAAGAACTGCGTCAAAGACAAAATTTAAAATGTCTTAATTTATATTCCTGGGCACTGAGAAGCTGTGGTGTCGGACTGGTGCGGCGGACCTGACCTCGGTAACTACAAGAAGTTAAAGACACAAAAGAGGTACTAACGAGTTAAGCAGCTGCCACCTCCCACTCTATAGAAGGTATATAACGTGGAGTGGGACACTCAAGGCTTGCATACATAAAGAATAAACAAGAAAAAGTTGAAGAAACACGTGTAGAAATCAGGGATGAGTATTGTAAATTCATAATGGTACACGTAATTACGTATGACAGGTGACCTAATAGAGGTGTACTTATTACGGAGATAGGTACTCACTTATTTAAAGTAAGATATCCTTAACCTTATAGAAAAATGTGCATATGAAAAAGGCTTCACTTCCAAATTTATTTGCACCAGGAGTGACCATATATTAAATTTGAGGGATAAGTTATTTTACTTGGTATGTGAAACAAACTTGATTCGCTAGTGAAATGCAGATGGTGTCACCTCTGGCATACTTATAAATGACCTCCTTTTGGAAGACAAATGAAGTCTTATTTATCACTATGAAGAGCCGAGCGATGTACAGTATATACAACTCAGTGACAACATTGTCAGTCGTTGACAGTAGTTTTACTGTTACTTGCTGCTGAGTGTCGGACAATGTTTCAGTATGGTTCGCTCTGCATCTGATCTAGTGTTGAGCTTCTCTGGTGTGTGAATCCAGAAATTCTCTCTCTACAGCTGATCTGTTTTTGAACGTTCTAGTAAGTGGCATAAGTTACTTGACGGACCCAAGGTCTGATGCAAGATTGCATTGGTTATTGCTGGCGCCTCTGATGAGATTTGACAGATAGGCCTTCAAAAATTTTAAGTAAATGGAATCTCTGGCTCCATTCTATTTTTTTCAGAAATTTATTTATGGAACAGAATATGAAAGGGACGCAATCGGTGTCAGCGTACCACATGTGTTATGGAATTTTTACAGCAATAACCAAGTTTATCTCATTCACTTCTGAATCCTATGTCCACGCATATGACTTCAATCATAAGCTTACTTATATGCCTTTCCCTGAGGTACACGACTCATCTTCAAGCTATAAATAACTTGAAAAAAAAAAGAGATGAAAAGTTTACATGCTCTGCTGAGGAAGTTCAGATGATGGTCTAAATTTACATGGCTTGACGCATTTGCTTAATTTGCCTAACCTATCCAACTTCTTATGGATAAATTAAATGACAGTTTCAGAGAACTCACTGCGAGCCTCAACCCGACTTAAAGACGTCGATCGCTTTACAGTAATGTATAGGGTCAATGTTTTCCAAGTCCTTTCCCTGGTCCATCATTATGAGCAGCAAGAAAACATGTATTACACCACGAGGCTGGCAGCCAACAAAAGTCGCGCTCCGGCTAGACCTCTCTCAAGGATTCCACACCATCCATGATCATTTATTAATCGATAGACTCTTCCGATTTTTTACGACAAATAGGCATTCGAGAAATCAAGGAAAATATATGTTCTAACTCACAAAAAATTGCCCTGGGTCACTTATGATTTTTTTTTTTGCTGCTCTCCGATGATTGTTTTGGCTCACAAATGACTGTTCTTACTCACAAATAATTGTTCTGGCACACAAATAATTTATCTGGCTCACTAATTGTTCTGTCTCTCAATTACCTGCTCTAGCTCATGACAAAAATGATTGTTTTGGTTCACAAATGAATGCTCTCTGGCTCATATATAAATTCTCTAACTCACAAATGGCTCCACCTTCCTCCTGCAGCATGCATTTATGTTATAAACTAAAAAACAGAGGTGTCCACATACAATTATACTCAATAATTAAATTGTTGCCAGGTGAGGCAGTACAATACTTCCAACCTGTTCTAAATGTCATGTTATATCCTGTACAACACTTAAATACAAACTAATATGGGGGATGGGAACATAGAGAGAGAAATAGAGGGAGTAGAGGGAGAAAAAGAGTAATGGGAAAAGGGTAGAGTGAGAGACGAAATGTAAATTGGGGTAAAATAGAGAGATATGGAGATTGGATCAAATAACTTGGGGGATAGTGTGGAGGGTAAATAAGAGGGGAAAAAAGTGAGATAGGATAAACAGAACAAAAAAGTTAAGGGTGAAACAGGATATGCGAGACAGAGAAGAGAACGGTGGAAATGCAGGAGAAGAAATGAGATGGTAGTGTGGAAGTGAGAAAAGATTGGAGGACAAAGAGTTGAACAGAAAAGGAATAAGAGAGAGGGGGGAAAATAGTAAACGTACGGGACAGAGAAAAAATGGAAGAGGAAGCAGGGGAGAAAGTGAATGGAAGATTAGGTATGGTAGAGAGAGTAATGGAGAGAAAAGAGAATGGAAATAGAAATGGGTGTAAGAGAGAAATAGGGAGAGAGGGGGTAATAAGGAAAGAGTGTAGGGGGTGGGGGCGAGAGGAAGGAAAGAGTGGGTAGGGAAGAGAGGGGAAACCCAGGATTGCATCCAGGTGGCAGTGGAGCACCCCAAGAGAACTGCTGTAATGGAATTATGCATGAGGTGTCCACTATGTTGTGCACTTCACTGTATTAAGTTGAAAATTGCACAGGTGAATCGCCCGATACGTCGAGTGAGGGTTGGGAGAGAGAGAGAGAGAGAGAGAGAGAGAGAGAGAGAGAGAGAGAGAGAGAGAGAGAGAGAGAGAGAGAGAGAGAGAGAGAGAAAATGTGTGACCCTTAAAATTTATTTACTAGTTAACAGCTTCCCTAATAAAAAAAAATATTGCAAATAGTGTTTCATCTTACAGCAGTCGACTGGAAGGAGAGAACGTATTTTTTTATTTACTGTTATTATTATTATTATTATAGGTAATGAATCGCGAAATCGTAATATCACGATTGTAAACAACTCAAGGAACGTTTAGAATCAAAGCATTGGGTTCGAATCCTTTTTGTTTGTTAATAACGAAGTTCGTAAATAAAGGTAGGAACCCATAACCCTGTTAAACCAATGTGTAAATAAAAAAGAAAGATTGGGAGAGGAAACAATGGAACTGAAGAAGGACTTAGAGAAAATGAAGAGAAGGAAAGATTCAGAAGCAATAATGGAAATGACAGGGGGGTGAGGGGGGTGAGGGGGGTGAGGGGTAGTAAGACTTTTGCTGAAATGCTTTCAAAAGGCAGGGAGGTGCAGGTGACGATGAGAGAAGCAATGGAACTGTTAACAACAGCAAAGTTAAGCTGCCGAGAGAAAAAATGGAAGAAAGAGGGAGATAGCTGATGATCCATGGTCTTCATAAGGCCCTTCCTTCCTTCCCTCCTTTCTTCCTTTGCCCTTCCCCTCCCTCTCTTCCTCTAACCCTCCAAAGTATCAGTATCGGTGGTATCGGGTAGTTTTAGGCCTAAAATTGAGTATTGATTATGGAACAGGTAAAATTTTTGATATCTCATCACTATTCTCCTTCCTCGATCTCTCCGTCCTTTCCTCTTTCGTTCGTCATCCCCCTTTCCTTTCTCCCGTGCTCCCTCCTCTCTCTCTCTCTCTCTCTCTCTCTCTCTCTATCCCTCCTTTCCCCCTGCCTCCTAATCTTTTCCCTCCCTCCCTTTCTTCCTTTTTTCCTTCCTTCCCTTTTTTCTTCCTTCTCTCCTTCCCTCCCACCTTACTGGAGTTTATAGCCAGTTGTTCCCTCTAAGACAGCCACAAATACTCTGCTGCTTCCTCTCTTAATTATTCGATAGTCGTGTAACCATTTCCTGCTCCCCATCCTTCCCCGCTTTTCTCAGGGAAAGGAATAATTTCGAGAGTATGCAATAACTACACAAGAACTTTTCGAATGCTTCCCTTCCCGGCAGTCACCAATGTTCCATCACTTCCGGTCTTTATTACTCAACGGTGATAATTGCTTTCCACGTGAGAGACGCAACTTAACCAGAGTTATATAAATTAGACACATGTGCAACTCTTGGGTATCTTTATTGAGGAAACGTTTCGCCACACAGTGGCTTCATCAGTCCATACAGTCTCCTTTGTATGGACTGATGAAGCCACTGTGTGGCGAAACGTTTCCTCAATAAAGATACCCAAGAGTTGCACATGTGTCTAATTTATCAACTTGTCGGTTCTCTGAACCATTCATCTACAGAGTTATATAATTTTATACGAAAATGTGACCCAAAATCCACACATAGGAGACAAAAATTAAATAGTTATAACTGTTATAGCATTAATGACCAGCTTAAAATTCTTTAATACGCATTAGAAGTGACACCAGGAGACTTTTGATAACTGAAGGTTCAGAAAGTCATTTGTGTGTGATAAACAGTGTGAAAATAAGTTCTCAGAGACAGAGATAATTTGGTCTTAAACAAGTTTGTGTTCTCTGTCACTCTTGATGTATATAATAAGTCAAGATTTGAAAGGAAACAGAAAAGTGGCAGCAAACAAGAGATTAAAATTGATAACTGAAGTTGAAAACCAAGTAGTCCTGAGTGATGAGTGTTGACACTGTAAGTAAAGTTTTACAGTTAAATATGCATTTTTTCAGCAATAGTAAGGGGGATAAAAAGATTAATTTCTGCTAGTGAATCTGGCAATTTAAACCAGCTTTTAAATTATGATTTCTGTTATTTTTGGTAAAGTTGAATAATCACCAAATCAACATTATAATTATATATATATATATATGTCGTGCCGAATAGGCAGAACTTGCGATCTTGGCTTAAATAGCAACGCTTATCTTGCCATATAGGACAAGTGAAAATTTGTGTATGCAATAATTTCGCCAAAATCATTCTGAACCTAACGAAAAAAATATATTTCACTGTGTTTGTTTAGTATTAAATTATTGTAAACAAATCTAAAATAAATTTAGTTGGGTGAGGCTAAAATAAATTATTCTTGTTATAATAAGGTTAGGTAAGTTTTCTAAGTTCCTTTTGGTGCAAAATTATAATTTTTTACATCAACATTAATGAAAAAAATATATCTTTAAACGTATAAGAGAAAATTTTAGAAAGGACTTAATTTTAAATGAGTTATTGCTAATTGACCAGTTTTACATATTCGGCACGACATATATATATATATATATATATATATATATATATATATATATATATATATATATATATATATATATCCTTTCATAAATGATACCTTGCTTATAAAATAGGTATGCATGAGGGATTGTGAAGGGGGATGCAGGGAAGAGTAAACAAAGAGGGGGGTATGAAAATACAATAGGAGAAATAGGAAAATCCATCCATTTATCCTTCTGTTCTTACGTTTATCTGTCTGCCTGTCCATCCATCCGCTCCTTTTCTATCATCCGTCCCACTTACCATTCACCATTTCTCTCTTCTATCAACCCATAACATGTCCATCAATCCATCCGCATGTCCATTCAACCGTCTGTCCATTCATAAGTCCGTACGCCCGTCCATCAGTCCCTGCACCCGTCCATCAAAACATCCTCTCAGCATTGCATCGGCTCCTTATCTTAACGATGCCAGGATTCCTCACCACCAAGCCTTGTGACCACGGGTTCACTGTTCCACCGGTGCCGACCGACCGACACACTCGGCTCCGGACGGACCCAGTCTTATTCCTTTCCTGACTCCTGATTGCCTGGCTGGTTTACGACCAGTGTCTTGCCAAAAGATGGCTCGATTATAATTATCCACTTCGCTAAGGTAGACGTTATCTGTCGCCTAGGCGCCGGGAAGCCCACCTCCTTTCTCTGCAAGGTATTTGATACAAATGTTGCGCTTTGTAATCCAAATTTAACTTCTTGGCTTATTCAGCAGCGTTCTTTTTACCAAACATACCGAACCTACGTGAATTGTTTTTGTAAATCACCGGAAATTAGTTAAAATATCGTGGAAGTATTGTACGTCATTAATTTCGAGTAGTATTAACTGTATACGTTGTACATGTACTTGTAGAATTAAAAATTATTTTTATTATTATTATTATTATTATTATTAGTATAGACTAATTTTAGGTATGTTGAATATTTAGCTTGCTAACACATTTTAAAAATCTTTTAATTGTTGGATTCGTGATATAAGTGGAGGAAGCAAGTTATGATAATGATTCCGTTTCAATAACTGTAGACTGCCGCTCCTGATAGGCTTCACATCTTTAACACTGGGGCACCTAAAGAAGAAGGTTCGCATGTATTACTGGCTACGTATGTGAAAAATTCCCATTTTCACAATATAGCCAGTATAATTCACTGAACGGCATGGGGTCTAAACCGAAGGCGAGCTAGTGAGTGCACCAGCCATGTGTGTGAACCCCACTCCAGTCAGCGAGTCGTTTACAATGGTGTTTACGATTTCGCGAGTCGGAGTTAATATACCTGGAATTGTTGGATTTTGTGCGATATGCAGAGAATGCGTCATCTGTTCGGCTTTGAACTTTCAATATTAGTGTGTCTTACTTAAAGTAAGATTTTTTTTTTATAGTGTACCCTCCAATTTGCTAATTTTATTAAGAAATATGTGAATGCAGTATTTACTCTTCTGAATTATTACGAACTTGGGCACTCAAGCTGAAAAGTGGAAACCTTGAAACATTTCAACCCTACTCATTGTAAATATTAAACAATTTCCTTTTAGCCAGTCAGAAGATATTAAATGTTGTCTTAAACCTACAAAATTACTTGTTAACTTGAATTTAAATTACTATTACTTCTGCAGTGGTCTACTTGGCCTTCTCTCATAGGAGAATACCATCAGCGAGGTTCAATAAGATCAGTCTATTGGTTTACATGATTTAATTTGGGGTAAAACGCCTTCCCTGAATCCCTTCCTCAAAGACACACTGAACACTGATTTGTAATCACAGAACTCTAAGGAACTCGCCTATGCGATATCGCCGACGGATTGATTCACGTTATTGGTGTTTGACTTTGTTCGTCTCTAGTCTCGGTTTATCGTACACATACTATACATATGCACACGAGGGCAGTAACGTGTGTACGTATGCACACATACATTTACACATATCAAAGCTCTAGACCCTAGTAGCAAGTTCGCTTTTTATAACCCAGAATTACTGGTATGTGTTAGCAGTATCTCCCCCTCACACCTCCCCCATACACATACACACACCTGCGCTAGGACAATATGGTAACTAACTAGGCGAATACACACACGCACACACCCACCACCACTTGACACAAACACGTACCCCCCTCCCCTAACCATCTCTCCCCATTCCCTAACCACCTCACCTTAGCCACCTACCCCCTCCCCCAAACCACCTAACCCCTCCCCAAAACATCTAACCCCCATCTACCTCCCTTCCTCCAATAACCATCCTCCCCTCCCCCATATTATTATTATTATAATCAAGGGGGAAGCGCTAAACCCGGAGGATTATACAGCACCTGGGGGGGGGGATGTGGAAGGCATTCAGGCTTAATTCGGGGAACTGGAGCACAGATCCAATTCCCTAAATCAAGAGCCCCTCACCAACATCAAGGAACCTTCCTTGAGGGGCCCTCCCCCATAACCATCCCGCCCCTCTCTCTCTCAAACATGTACTTCCCCCTCCCCTAACCACCTCTCCCCCTTCCCTAACCACCTAACCCTAGCCACCTACCCCTCCCCCAAACCATCTAACCCCCTCCCCCAACTATCTCTACCCCTCCAATAACCATCCTCCCCTTCCCCCTTAACCATCCATCCCCTCTCCTCCTAACCATCTATTATCCTCCCCCTAACCACCCGTCCCCCCTTCTGTGGAGCAAAGGGGGAACCTAGAACCAGGATGAGGACAAGGGGCTCCAAGGACGAATCTGGGAGGGAGGAATGGGAGGCAGAGATCAAAAAAAGGGAGGAAGACTGGGGAAGGAGACTAGATGAGCTGGAAAGGAAGATTGAAGAGAGGTTAGCAGCAGAATGCAGAAGGTGGAAGCAACAGGCCACAGCAGCAGAAATCAAGATAGAGAGATTAGAAGTGGAGCTGAGACATCTGAAACAGCATAGAGACAAAGACATTATAGAAGTAGCATCGGCAATGGCTACATCAGACA
This sequence comes from Cherax quadricarinatus, assembly GCF_038502225.1. Classification (NCBI taxonomy): domain Eukaryota; kingdom Metazoa; phylum Arthropoda; class Malacostraca; order Decapoda; family Parastacidae; genus Cherax; species Cherax quadricarinatus. Next base: position 35,078,725 of record NC_091308.1, read on the forward strand.
CAGACAAAAGGTCTGAAGGGAGCATGGAAACTAAACTGTATGCAGAGGTCCTGTCAAACCCACATGGGGCCAAAACAAAGACAGGGAGCACACTAGGACAGAATGAGAAGTTAGAAGACATTGAAGGAACTAGGACATGTGAAGGGACCATACCAGATACCTGTGGGGCCAGGAACAGGTGAGCAGAAAGGACAAACCAAGAAGCATAGGGGCCATAACTAGGGAAGGGACTGAAGGAAGGAACACTCCATGGGAAGGAACTGAAATGCATCAGAGGATGCAATGGAAGTCACAGTGGGAGGTGGAAAGGGAGAGATCCATGTTTGTCTATGGGCTAGACGAAGCTAAAGGGGAAACGTATGATGAAAGAAAGAAGGAGGAGAAAAAAGCGATTGAAGACATCATGAAGGTGATAGGCGAGGGGGACATGACCCAGGTGGCAAATTTTTGGAGAATTGGGTGGTTCACAAAGAAAAGGAATCAACCTCTCAAAGTAATTTTCAAGGCAGAATCAAAGCGAACCATGATCCTGCAGGAGAAAGCACGGCTGAGAAGAAACAGGAGTTCCGGAGTGTGTACCTCGATCGAGACAGGACACAGGAAGACGATGAAAAAGAGAGTTCAAAAACGAAAGGAGAAATGGGAGGAAATAAAAAAGGAGAGCAGAATAACCCAGGATCAAATGGAAGGACAAGCACACCCCCAGAAACACCTGCAGAAGGACTCCAGCCACGACACCCCCAAGGCAACTGAACAATCCAAACCAACCATCACACACCGATCCCTCTGTTCCCACCCCCTGCACCACAGTTACAGTATTAGAACAGAAGTTGAAGGTTTGGTACACAAATGCAGATGGATTAACGAATAAACGTGAGGAATGACAAGAAAGAATCAATGAGAAGTCCCCAGACATCATAGCAGTTACAGAAACAAAACTCACGGAGACAGTAACAAATGCAATCTTCCCACCAGGATACCAGATCATGAGGAAAGATAGAAGGGGCAGAGGGGGAGGTGGGGTTGCTCTGCTTGTAAAAAACAAATGGAAATTCGAGAAAATGGAAGGCATAGATGAGACGGGAGAAAGAGACTACATAGTAGGTACACTTCAGTCTGGGGAACACAAAGTGGTCATTGCAGTGATGTATAATCCACCACAGAACTGCAGGAGGCCAAGAGAGGAATATGAAGAGAGCAACAGAGAAATGGTGGACACACTTGCTGAGGTGGCAAGAAGAGCTCACTCCAGCAGAGCAAAGTTGCTGGTTATGGGGGATTTCAACCACAGGGAGATTGACTGGGAAAACCTGGAGCCACATGGGGGTCCAGAAACATGGAGAGCCAGGATGTTGGACGTGGTGCTGGAAAACCTCATGCACCAACATGTTAAGGACACTACCAGAGTGAGAGGGGAGGATGAACCAGCAAGATTGGACCTTGTGTTCACCCTGGGCAGCTCAGACATTGAGGACATCAAGTATGCGAGTCCCCTAGGAGCTAGCGACCACGTGGTTCTGTGCTTTGAATACATAGTACAGCTGCAGGTGGAGAGAATAACAGGAGTTGAATGGGAATAGCCTGACTATAAAAGAGGGGACTACATAGGGTTGAACAACTTCCTGCGGGAGGTCCAGTGGGACAGAGAACTGGCAGGAAAACCAGTAAATGAAATGATGGAATATGTAACAAAATGCAAGGAGGCAGTGGAAAGGTTTATTCCCAAGGGAAACAGTAACAACGGGAAGACCAGAATGAGCCCCTGGTTTACCCGACGGTGTAAGGAGGCAAAAACAAAGTGCAATAGAGAATGGAAAAAGTACAGAAGGCAGAGAACACATGAAAATAGGGAGATCAGTCACAGAGCCAGGAATGAGCATGCACAGGTAAGGAGGGAGGCCCAGCGACAGTATGAAAATGACATAGCATCGAGAATCAAGACTGACCCGAAACTGTTGTATAGCCAAATCAGGAGGAAGACAATAGTCAAAGACAAGGTGATCAGATTAAGGACAGAAGGTGGAGAACTCGCAAGAAATGATCAGGAGGTATATGAGGAGCTGAACAGGAGATTTAAGGAAGTTTTTACAGTAGAGACAGGAAGGGCTGTGGGAAGACAGCACAGAAGGGAACATCAAGAGGGAACATACCAACAAGTGTTGAATGACATACGAACAACCGAGGAGGAGGTGAAGAAGGTCCCAAGTGACCTTGACACCTCAAAGGCGATGGGACCGGACATCTCCCCATGGGTCCTTAGAGAAGGAGCAGAGATGCTGTGCGTGCCTCTAACCACAATCTTCAACACATCCCTTGAAACTGGGCAACTACCTGAGAAATGGAAGACAGCTAATGTAGTCCCCATATTTAAGAAAGGAAACAGAAACGAGGCGCTAAACTACAGACCTGTGTCTCTGACATGTATTGTGTGCAAAGTCATGGAGAAGATTATCAGGAGAGTGGTCGAACACCTGGAAAGGAACAAGATTATAAATGAAAACCAGCATGGGTTCATGGAAAACAAATCGTGTATCACAAACCTCCTGGAGTTTTATGACAAGGTAACAGAAGTAAGACACGAGAGAGAGGGGTGGGTAGATTGCGTTTTCCTAGACTGCAGGAAGGCCTTTGACACAGTTTCCCACAAGAGATTAGTGCAGAAGCTGGAGGATCAGGCGCATGTAACAGGGAGGGCACTGCAATGGATAAGGGAATACCTGACAGGGAGGCAGCAACGAGTCATGGTACGTGAAGAGGTATCACAGTGGGCGCCTGTGACGAGCGGGGTCCCACAGGGGTCAGTTCTAGGACCAGTGCTATTTTTGATATATGTGAACGACATGACGGAAGGAATAGACTCCGAAGTGTCCCTGTTCGCAGATGATGTGAAGTTGATGAGAAGAATTAAATCGGATGAGGATGAGGCAGGACTGCAAAAAGACCTGGACAGGCTGGACATGTGGTCCAGTAACTGGCTTCTCGAATTCAATCCAGCCAAATGCAAAGTCATGAAGATTGGGGAGGGGCAAAGAAGACCGCACACAGAGTATAGGCTAGGTGGACAAAGACTACAGACCTCACCCAGGGAGAAAGACCTTGGGGTGACCATAACACCGAGCACATCACCGGAGGCACACATCAACCAAATAACTGCTGCAGCATACGGGCGCCTGGCAAACCTGAGAATAGCGTTCCGATACCTTAATAAGGAATCGTTCAAGACACTGTACACTGTGTATGTCAGGCCCATACTGGAGTATGCAGCACCAGTCTGGAACCCACACCTGGTCAAGCACGTCAAGAAGTTAGAGAAAGTACAAAGGTTTGCAACAAGGCTATTCCCAGAGCTCAGGGGAATGTCGTACGAGGAAAGGTTGAGGGAAATCGGACTGAGGACACTGGAGGACAGAAGGGTCAGGGGAGACATGATAACGACATACAAGATACTGCGGGGAATAGACAAGGTGGACAGAGATAGGATGTTCCAGAGAGGGGACACAGGGACAAGGGGTCACAACTGGAAGCTGAAGACTCAGACGAGTCACAGGGACGTTAGGAAGTATTTCTTCAGAGTTGTCAGGAAGTGGAATAGCCTAGCAAGTGAAGTAGTGGAGGCAGGAACCATACATAGTTTTAAGAAGAGGTATGATACAGCTCAGGAAGCAGAGAGAGAGGACCTATGAGCGATCAGTGAAGAGGCGGGGCCAGGAGCTGAGTCTCGACCCCTGCAACCACAATTAGGTGTGTACAATTAGGTGAGTACATATACATTCATGTACCTACGTAAGTGCACATACATACGCAAGTGCACACAAATACAAATATACACACATGTTCACACGTATACATATGCACATGTATAGTCGTATGTATGTATAGGTATATACGTATATTCACAAATTTACTTCCTTAAATGCATACACGTATACACAGACAGAGAAGCGTACCTATGCTCATACATCTCTATGAACATGAACACATTCACACAGCTATACATACGAACACACACATGCACAAGTACATGCATACATATATACATGCACACTACGCATTCACAACACATACAATCCATCTTGGAGTCTGCAGGATCAGTGTGGAACCCAAACCTCATGAAGCAAGTCAAGAAACTGGAAACGAGCAGAAGTTTGCTACGAGATTAGGCCCATTGCTAAGGGTTATGAGCTATTAGAAGGCTTAAAGGAGTTAAATCTAATGGCATTAAAGGACAGAAGAATCAAGATGACGGGGACAGATTGCTCGAGAGGCGAGAAACAAGAACACTAGAGCACAGGTGGAAATAAAAACACTGATGAGTCACAGGGATGTTAGGAAATATCTCAGAAGAGATAATAAATGGAACGACCTGGACAGCGAGGGGGTCAAGGCAGAATCCATACACAGCTTAAATAGGAGGTATGACAGGGCTCAAGAACCCAGGAGAAACGAAACTCCGTAGTGGCCAGGGAAGAGGCGGGGCCAGGTGAGACTCGATTCCTGAAACCACGAAGAGGTGGCTACAGATAGGTGAGTACATACATATGCGCACTCATACAAGCATGCGAGCATGCATACATAAGCATACACACCCACACATTTTTATATGTTACTGCATTAACATTTTATGGCCGCCGTGCACTACTCCTGTTGTATGCATTGAGACAGAAGGGGCAGGGGTTATGGGATTCAAGAATTCCTTTCATTGATCGAGTAGTTACCGAAAGAAATCAAACTGTTGTGAGCACTTAACATTGTGTCTATGTATTGTTTTTTTATTTTTATTAAAATGGCAATAATTATTGCTGGCATTGATCTGATTAGTTCCTTTGACTTCTTACGTCAGTCTCACACTCAGTGACACTGCTTTGACTACCATCCATGGTGTTCGCATTCCTGTCCTTGATAACTTTGTATTTTTCCCTAAGGATCACCACCTTCCTTTTCTCTACTTATCTTGTTATCTTGGTACATGACAAGAGTCAATTCGGCGACTGTCCTTAATCGCGAGGATTACTTACGAAGAGTCCAGTTCTTGCTCTCTGACTATTGCACCTACACTTCTCTTGCTTCCAACTCTCTTGATAGCATCACGAGAACTTTTAATCTTAAACTTTGTGCCTCCCCCTCTTTCCCTCCGATCATTTTCCACCTGACTTTCATCTTGTTAAACGTTTCCGTGTTATCTGACTGTCTGCCTCATTTCTACAGCCTTCCTTAACCTCACAAACTTGGTATTTTTACGCTCTATCATTTCCTCGAAAGGATCTGTTCTTCATCATCATGCCTCCCGGTTGACCAAGACTCTCACCCCTTTTCTTGGCTACTTTCTAATTTTTTTATTCTCAAACATCTGGTGTTGCTATGGGCCCACCTCTATCCACTGTTCTTGCCGACCTTTATATGGAATATTTGGTAATTGTTCTACTTCCTGCTACTGGGGTACGTTCATCTCTCTGGCTTTGCTATGGTACCATCAATGTATCCTGTAAAACTGAGTACCATTTTGCATAATAAATTATATATATATATTGCAAAAAGTTTGGGCGGTAGAAATAAACTAATCAAACAGTCTCAAGGAGAAATCTCAGTATTTTTCCTCGAAGCCTTCTTATTTACTTCTCAGAAATAATAGGTCCCCCATACCTGCACTTGAAGGCCCTCACAAATAAATAAATAAATAAATAAATATATATATATATATATATATATATATATATATATATATATATATATATATATATATAGATAGATAGATAGATAGATAGATAGACAGATATAATGCACTTTGAAGGAGGATGGGGGAATCAGACCTATTGCTGTAGGTAACAGTCTTCGCCGTCTCGTTGCCAAAGTAGCAGTATGAAACATTCGCCTAGAAGCTGCCAGTTTACTCCAACCAAACCAACTGGGCTTTGGAGTCTCTCAAGGCAGTGACGCGGCAGCTCATGCAGCAAGGGCTTTCATCAGGGACCTACCAGAAGTCAAGGCCGTTGTCAAACTAGACTTGAGAAATTATTTTAATATGGTGAAAAGAGATGTGGTCTTACCAGCTGTTCGAGATCAGTTCCCCAGTCTTTTTCCTTTCTTTTCATCTGATTACAACAAACCCTCAATTCTTTTGTTTGGTGAACATAAAATTCCCTCATCAGAAGGTGTTCAACAGGGTGACCCACTCGCTCCATTTCTCTTCTGCTTGGCGGTACGAGAACTAACTTCCAGCTTGCGCAGCGAGCTCAACATTTGGTACCCGGACGTTGACACTCCTGAGATCAGTCTTCAAGAAGGCACTGAATCTGTCACTGGAAGACCAACAGTTGGATCAGGCAACTCTTGCAGTGCGACTAGGAGATATAGGGGTGCGCAAGGGAACACAGGTAGCTTTACCTGCATTTCTGTCCTCGTGTTTGGTTTCCAGTGGACTAGTCAAGGGGAATATCCCCGAACGCTTGAGAGGTGCGGTAGGAGCTCAAGATCCTAGGTTCATTGAAGCAACCATGCTGTGGGACACCTTGTAGACCCCTCAAGCAGACCGGTTCCTCCTAAAGAGCGCAAACAGTCCCTCTGGGATAAACCGATAATGGAATTGCCAACACAATGCTCACCAACGCTTCACGAAGGGCAAAGCTCGTCTCCCAGCGGTGAAGGCGCCACATTCAGGAGATTTCCTTTTAGTTGTTCACAATTCCTCCCTGGGCACTCCACTCGGCCCATAGGTCATTCGGTTTGGTGTTGCCCTTCTCCTAGCCGCCTCCATACTCACCGAACATAGGTGTATTTGCGGCAGGGCGTCGGCTGATCAATTCGGACTTCATGTCTTGTGTCATTCATCATATGGGAAGTATGCTAGACATGAGGACGTCAACGACATCAAGAGAAGCCTCGCCACAGCTCATTGCCCAGCTGAACGGGAACCCCAAGTAAAGAGGTCTGACGGAAGTCAAGAGCATCCTGATGGAGTCACTATGCTACCCTGGAAGGATGGTAAGTAGGTGTCCGCCACTTTGGCGGACACCTGTTTGCCATACTTTGAAGTTGAAGGGGGTGGAGCCGCCAGCTACAGGGAGACCCAGAAGATCCGCAAATATGAATGCCTGCCCTCTTGCTATACCTTTATTCCAGTAGGGTTAGAGATCCTTGGAGCATGGGGCAAGTGTGCTCTAAAGTTCCTCAGAGAGCTGGATGAAAAGCTCATCACAGAAATTAAGGATCACACAGCGGCTAGCTTCCTCTTTCAGAGACTTAATGTTTCGATCCAGAGGGAAAATGTCTGCAGCATTCTGGGCATGCGGCCCACCATCGGGGAGCTGGACGAAGTATTCAAGATGTAGGCTCTTAGATGTTACACTGGTCAACAACCAAAATGCTTCAGAGACCAGAGTAGCAATTTCCAGCTAATTTTAGGTCACTGATGATGAATATCATGGTTAAAATTGTTTGTTAGCTCTACTTTTCAATATAAACCTACGTGTAACAACAGGTTCCAAGAGGCTTGCGGCAGCGTGTTTCTTACCACACTCACAGTCTCACTGCCCTTCATTGTTGTTCCAACAGTCACGGAAGGTGGTTGTGATGTACAAGTTTATATTTTGAGGTGAAGGGTAGGTGGTTTTCTTAGCCAAACACTTTTAAACTTGTAATAAATATGCTTTCTATGTGACTGGGACAGCCGTGCAAGAAGTTCCCACTGCATCAGGAGAGACTGGCCACCTCGTCAGTCATTGAAACCTGGGATGAAAAATGTTTAACATCCACCTCTCATTGAACCAAAATTTTGCTACCACCACTACACACAAAACTGGGGCTCATGAAAAACTTTGTGAAAGCTATGTACAAATCCAGTCAGCGATTCAAGTATTTAACATCAAAATTCCAGGGAGGTACTACCGTTCTGCCAAGTGAGTGTAAAACGGAAGCTTGTATTTGTTTTACACGATGGTAGGATTCCTGATGTCTTTTTTCTGTCTCGTAAACATGCAAGATTTCAGTTACGTATTGATACTTCTACTTAGGTCACATTACACATGCATGTACACATTTATGTATACACACTTATCTGAGTTTTCTTTGGTTTTATCTTAGTAGTTCTTGTTCTTCTTACTTTTCCTTTCATATCCATGGGAAAGTGGAATAAGAATCTTCACTCTGTAAGCCATGCTTGTTATGAAAGTCAACTAAAATGCCAGGAGCAATGGGCTAGTAACCTCTTTTCCAGTATAACCTACTAAAAAGAAAAAGAAGAATACCGTCCAAGTGGGATGTCTGAATGTGTGTGGATGTTGTGGGAATGATAAGAAAGATATGATTGTGGATGTTATGAATGAAAAGAAGCAGGATGTCCTGGCTTTAAGTGAAACAAAGCTGACGGGGGAGAGAGTTTCATTAGGGAGAATTAAATGGGATTAGGTCAGGGGTTTCTAATAGAGTTAGAGCAAAGGAAGGAATAGCAGTAATGTTGAAGGATAAGTTATGGCAGGAAAAAAAGGAATATAAATGACTAAATTCAAGAATTATGTGGAGTAAAATAAGGCTTGGATGTGAAAAGTGGGTTTTAGTAAGAGTTTATGCACTTGGAGACGAGAGAAGTGTAGACGAGAGAGATTTTGGGAAATGTTGAGCGAGTGGATGGGGAGTCTGGAACCAAGTGAGTACTTGTGGTTGGGGATCTCAGTGCTAAAGTGGGAAAAATGTTGTTAAGGGAGTAGTAGGAAAATTTGGGGTGCCAGCGGTAAATGAAAATGGGGAGCCTTTAATTGAACTATGTGTAGAAAGAAGTTTGGTAATACATATTTTATGAAAAACGTAAGTATACAAGATGTGATATAGCACTTAATGAAAGTAGTTTGTTAGATTATGTATTCGTGGATAAAAGGTTGATGGGCAGGATTCCGGATGTATGTACATGTTTATTGAGGGCAATGGATATATCACATCTTTATACTGTTGTAGCTACAGTTAAAGTAAGAGGTAGATGGGACAAAAGGAAAATGGCAACAGTAAGAGAGAGGTGAAAGTGTATAAACTAAGGGAGGAGGAAGTTCGGGTGACATATAAGCAACTATTGGCAGAAAGGTGGGCTAGTGCAAGAATGAGTAGTGGGGGGTTGAAGAGGGATGGAATAGTTTTAAAAATGCAGTATTAGAATGTGGGTCAGAAGTTTGTGGCTATAGGAGGGTGGGTGCAGGAGGAAAGAGGAGTGATTGGTGAAATGATGAGGTAAAGGGAACAATAAGAGAGAAAATGGTAGCTTATGAGAGGCTTTTACAAAGCAGAAGTGATATGAGAAGGGCAGAGTATATGGAGAGCAGAAGAAAGGTGAAGAGAGTGGTGAGAGAGTGCAAAAGGAGAGCAGATGATAGACTGGGAGAGGCACTGACAAGAAATTTTCCTGAGAATAAGAAAAAAATGGAGATAAACAAGTTAAGAAAGCCTAGGGGACAAATGGATTTGTCAGTTAAAATACAGAGTAGGGGAGTTAGTAGTTGGGGAACTGGAGGTATTGGGTAGATGGCGAGAATAATTTGGGGAACTTTTAAATGTCGATGAAGAAAAGGAGGCTGTACTTTCATGCACTGGCCAGGGAGGTATAACATCTTTTAGGAGTGACGAAGAGCAAGATGAGAGTGTGGGGGAAGTGCGTGAGGCATTACGTAGAATTAAAGGGGGTAAAACAGAACTGACGGGATCATGACAGAAATGTTAAAGCAAGGGGAGATATAGTGTTGGAGTGGTTGGTATTTTTGTTTAATAAATGTATGAAAGAGGGGAAGGAACCTAGGTACCTTCCCCTCTTTCATACATTTATTGGCAGAGAGCGTGTATAATTCCTTTATATAAAGGGAAAAGGGACAAAAGACATTGTAAAAATTATAGGGGAACAAGTTCACTGAGTATACCAGGTAAAGTGTATGGTAGGGTTATTATTGAAAGAATTAGAGGTGAGACAGAGAGCAGGATTGCAGATGAGCAAGGAGGCTTTAGAATGAGTAGGGGGTGTGTAGATCAGGTGTTTACATTGACGTATATATGTGAACAGTATTTAGGCAAAGCTAATGAACTTTTCATTGCATTTATGGATTAAGAAAAGGCATTTGATAGAGCTGATAGGGGAGCAGTGTGGCAGGTGTTGCAAGTGTATGGAATAGGTAGTTTCTAAATGCCGTGAAGAATTTTTATGAGGATAATGAGGCTCTAACCTGAGTGTATATTAGAGAGGGAGATTACTTCCCAGTAAAAGAACTCTTAGACAGGAATGTGGTTGTTTAACATATTTATAGACAGGGTTGTAAAAAAAAACTAAATGCTAGGGTGTTGGGGAGATGAGTGGGATTAAATTATGGGGAATCAAATACAAAATGGGAGTTGACAATTACTTTTAACGAATGATAATGTGCTTTTTGGGGGATTCATAAGAAAACTTGCAAAGGTTAGTGGACGAGATTTGGAGTGTATGTAAAGGTAGAAAGTTGAAAGTGAACAAAAATAAGAGTAAGGTGATGAGGGTATCAAACTATTTAGATAAAGGAAAACTAGATATCACATTGGAGGGAGTGTGTGTGTGTTAGAAGTGAATGTTTTCAGATATTTTGGAGTTGACTTGTCAACAGATGGGTTTATGAAGAATGAGGTTAACCATAGAATTTATGAGGGGGAAAACGTGAGTGGTGCATTGAAGTATCTGTGGAGACAAAAAAAACGTTATCCATGGAGGCAAGGAAGGGAATGTAGAAGAGTATAGTGGCACCAATACTATGGGTGTGAAGTATGGGTTGTAAATGCTGCAGCGAGGAAATGGTTGGAGGCAATGGAGATGTCCTGTCTATGGGCAATGTGTGGTGTAAATATTATGCAGAAGATTCGTAGTGTGGAAATTAGGAGGTGTGGAGTTACTAAAAGAATTAGTTAGAGGGCTAAAGAGGGGCTGCTGAGGTGGTTTGGTCGTTTAAAGAGAATGAAATAAAGTAGAATGACTTGGAGATCATTGAGGAAGGAAGGCGTGGTAGCCGTTGGCCCCAAAAAGGTTGGAGGGAAGGGGGCAAAGGAGGTTTCATGGGCGATGGGCTTGGGCTTCCAGCAAGCATGCGTGAGCGTGTTAGATAGGAGTGAATGGAGATGAATGTTTTTTGAAACCTGACGAGCTGTTGGAGTGTGAGCAGGGTAATGTTTTGTGAAGGGATTCAGGAAAGCCGATTATTTTTATATAACCGGACTTGAGTCATGGACATGGGAAGCACAATGCCAGCACTTTAAAGGAGGTGTTTGGGATATTGGCAGTTTGGAGGGACGTCTAAGCTGTAGTATCTGTGCACCTCTGCAAACACAGTGATTATGTATGAGTGATGGTGAAAGTACTGGACGATGAAAGTTTTTTTCTTTTTGGGGGGGTTTCTTTTTGAGTCACCCTGCCTCGGTGGGAAATGGCCGACGTGCTAAAATATATGGTAGACAGCAACCACCCAGGAAGGTACTACCGTCCTTCCAAGTGCGTGCGAAACAGAAACCTGTAACTGTTTTACATGATGGTAGGATTTCTGATGTCTTTTTTCTGTCTCATAAACACACTGGATAACAGGCATATCTTGCTACTTCTACTTACACGTAGGTCACACTACACAGGCATGAGCATATATATATATATATATATATATATATATATATATATATATATATATATATATATATATATATATACATATATACATATATACATATATATATACACACACACACACACACACACAGGGGCGAGGAGCTTGGACTCGACCCCTGCAACTTCAACTAGGTGAGTACAAACACACACCTAGGTTTTTCATCTTTTCTTAATAGTACTTGTTCTTTATTTCCTCTATTCTCCATGGGGAAATGAAAAAGGATATTTCCTCCTTAGGTCATGCATGTCGTATGAAGCGACTAAAATGCGGGGAGCAATGGGCTAGTAACCCCTTCTCCTGTAGAAAACACTAAAAAAGAGAAGAAAAAAATTCATAAAACTGGGATGCTTGAATGTGAGTGGATGTAGTGCAGATGATAAGAAAGAGTTGATTGCTGATGCTATGAATGAAAAGAAGTTTTATGTCCTAGCTCTCAGCGAAACAAAGCTGAAGGAGGTAGGCGAGTTTCAGTGGGGAGAAATAAATGGGATTAAGTTAGAAGTATCTGAGAGAGTTGGAGGTAAGGAATGGGTAGCACTAATGTTGATGGATCTGCTATGGAAGGAAAAGAGGGACTATAAATGTATAAATTCAAGGATTATTTGGATTAAAATAAGGTTCGGATGCAAAAGGTGGGTCATAATAAGTGTGTATGCACCTGGGGAAGAAAGGAGTATAGAGGAGAGAGATTTTGGGAAATGTTAAGCGAGTGTGTAGGAACTTTCGAACCAAGTGAGAGATTAATTGTGGTAGGGGACCTAAATGCTAAAGTACGAGAAACATTTGGAGTGTGTGTGGCAGGCAAGTTTGAGGTGCCAGGTGTAAATGATAATGGGAGCCCTTTGATCGAACTTTGCATAGAAAGGTGTTTGGTTATAGGCAATACATTTTCGAAGAAAAAAAGGATAAATATACAAAATATGACATAGGGCATAATGAGAGTAGTTTGTTGGACTACATTTTGGGAGATAAAAGACTGCTGAGTAGACTTCAGGATGTACATGTTTATAGAGGGGCCACAGATATATCAGATCACTTTTTAGTTGTAGCTGCAGTGAGAGTAAAAGGTAGATGGGATACAAAGAAAATGGAAGCAGCAGGTAAGAGAGATGTGAAGGTTCATAAACTAAAGGAAGGGGCAGTTAGGGTAAGATATAAATAACTTTTGGAGGATAGATGGGCTAATGAGAGCATAGGCAATGGGGTCGAAGACATATGGGGTAGGTTTAAAAATGTAGTATTAGAGTGTTCAGCAGAAGTTTGTGGCTACAGGAAAGTGGGTGCGGGAGGGAAGAGCGATTGGTGGAATGATGATGTAAATGTTACATATAGGTGAGCAGTATTTAGATATGGGTAAATAGGGTTTTGTGGCATTTATGGATTTGGAAAAGGCGTATGACAGGGTGGATAGAGGAGCTATGTGGGAGATGTTGCAAATACATGGAACAGGAGGTAGGTTACTGAAAGCACTGAAGAGTTTTTACGAGGATAGTGAGGCTAGGGCTAGAGTATGTAGGTAAGAGGGAGATTATTTCACAGTAAAAGTAGGCCTTAGACAAGGATATATGAAGTCACCATGGTTGTTCAATATATTTAGAGATGGAGTTGTAAGAGAAGTGAATGCTCGGATGTTGGCAAGAGGTGTGGCGTTAAAAGATTAAGAATTAAAACAAAGTGGGAGTTGTCACAGCTGCTCATTGTTGATGACAAGGTGCTTTTGGGAGATTCTGAAGAGAAGTTGCAGAGGTTAGTGGATGACTTTGGTAGGGTATGTAAAAGAAGAAAATTAAAAGTGAATATAGGAAAGAGTAAGGTGATGAGGATAAAAAAAATTAGGTGACAAAAGATTAGATACCAGATTGGAGGGAGAGAGTATGGAGGTGGTGAATGTATTCAAGTATTTAGGAGTGGATGTGTCAGCACATGGGTCAATGAAAGATAAGGTGAATCATAGAATTGATGGGGGGAAAAAAGGTGAGTGGTGCACTTTAGACTCAGTGGAGACAAAAAACTTTGTGCATGGAAGCAAAGAGGGGAATATATGAGAGTATAGTTATACCAACACTCTTATGGGTGTGAAACATGGGTGGTGAATGTTGCAACAAGGAGAAGGCTGGAGGCAGTGGAGATGTCATGTTTGAGAGCAATGTGTGGTGAGTATATAATGCAGAGAATTCGTAGTTTGGAAATTAGGAGAAGGTGCAGGATTACCAAAACTATTATCCAGATGGCTGAGGAACCCCTCCTCAGCCATCTGGTTTGGACATGTACAGAGGAACAAAATAGAATGACTTCTATAGTGATTAAACCTGTAGTGGAGGGAAAGTGGGATAGAGGTCGACCTATATATTATATAATATATTATATTATAGGGAGGTACCACCTCTAGAACTTTTCTGGGGACCCTCATCCTTAGGGAAGACAATAAACGTACCTCAGGGAAAACTCAAGGATCTCCCCGGAGCGCATATAATATATATATGTCTTGCCGAATAGACAGAATTTGCGATCTTGGCTTAAATAGCAACGCTCATCTTGCCATATAAGACAAGCGAAAATTTGTGTATGCAATAATTTCGCCAAAATCATTCTGAACCTAACGAAAAAAATATATTTCACTGTGTTTGTTTAGTATTAAATTATTGTAAACAAATCTAAAATATATTTAGTTGGGTTAGGCTGAAATAAATTGTTCTTGTTATAATAAGGTTAGGTAAGTTATCTACGATTCTTTTGATGCAAAGTTATAAATTTTTACATTAACATTAATGAAAAAAATATATCTTTAAACGTATAAGAGAAAATTTTAGAAAGGACTTAATTTTAAATGAGTTCTTGCTAATTGACCAGACCAGTTTTATAAATTCGGCACGACATTTATATATATATACATATATATATATATATATATATATATATATATATATATATATATATATATATATATATATATATATATATATATATATATATAATATATATATGCATGCGCGCGCGCACGCACACACACACACACACACACACACACACACACACACACACACACAATGATTTGGCCAATAAAATAAATACAAAATCCAGCCATCGCTGCTGACATCAACTACTGGCATCTCCACCCTAGCTGACAGCCCCCAAACACAAACGTCAGCCTGGTATCAGAGGGGTAGTCTTGACGTCTTGACGTCCTGACGTGGGCTGGTTTTATCATCTTCTGCTTCGTGAGGTCCAGCTCTCTTCCCTCGCATCTGCCTTGTGATTCCTCGCCTCTGCCTTGTACTGCCTCGCCCTGGTCATTCTCGCTCCTACTGTCTTTCACACTTTCATAGTTTACTGATTCCTAAATTCTAAGTTCTACAGAATGAGGAGTAAGCGGTTACTGAGAAAAGAATGTGCCTTCCCACATATTACATATCCCTTTTCTCAGTAACCAATTACTTCCTATTCTGTTGTATTAGGTATGTAAGTATTCATAAATTATAATAATGTGAAAAATAAAACTTATTTTTCTTACCTATTATTTGTATTGTTATTCATAATACGGCGGTAAGGTAAAAGTTAAGGTAGAATTGTGTCAAGGTTGTAAATGTGAGTTGTGAGGTGAGATGGTGTACCTCTGTCATGTCTCATTCCCTCTTCATGCTGAGGATTGGAAAGGGTCAGTCTTCATGTTCAGCGTATGATATAACCTTACCAGCTTCACCCACTCCTCCCCTCCCCGCCCCGCCCGGCATCATTATGTAAATGCTCTTCTCCGTTCTTGCTTCTCCTCGCTCCATCCCCAGCCCCCTTCTGCCATGCCTCATGCTCCGAACCGCTCCTGCGATCCCTAGCCTGGCCCCACACCGCCCCGCCCCAGCTCTGTTCCACTATCGCCTTCCCCTTGCTCTCCCTTCCAGTTCTTATCTCCCATCCTCATCTCCCATCACCCCTCCTCATCTCTCCTCCCACATCTCACCTCTCCTGACCATTCTTCCTCACCTCTTTATTCCTAACCTCTCCTCTCCTCTCACCTCTCCTCGCTTCTCTATTCCTCTACACTTCTTTCTATTCTTTCACTTTTAACGTTTTAGTTTATTCATTTGGTTATTGCTGTAATTTATGTACCACTTTCCTTGTGCTCCATATGTACATTCATGTCCTCTCTGCACACTGTTTTCCCTGTACTCCATTTTTACTCAAAGCATATATACTCTCCAATAATTTGTGTATGGCTACTCTACATGAACTCTCCTGTACACTTAATATTCTTCCCTGTATAATTAATCTCTCTCATTATATATATATAATCATTTATCAAACTGCGGCAGGCCAGGACTCGACTCTACGAACCTTGTACCGCCTCGAGAAACAGCACAATGTCCGCATCACCTTACCACTACGCCACTGATCCTACAAGAACCAAGCACACAGCACGTAGCTATGTGTTTTCTGTCTTGGCCCGAGGACACTCGTGGCAGTGGTATCTCATGGATTAATTTAAGCCTCATCCTGTTTGAATACCCGCCTCAGCCAGCAGTCTATATAGCAATTAAATCACGAAA